>NC_057799.1:236362975-236371842 GCF_018294505.1 Triticum aestivum
CGTCGGTGGCCTCCTCCTCTCGATCCCGATCTAATCGGGGGAGAGGGGGGGAGGAGATATTTTCATGGGGGGAGTGGGGGTGTCGGTGGAGTGGGTGGGGGTGGTGAGTGGTTAAGGGGAGAGTGGGAGTGGGCCGGCCGGTGGTGGCCTGGTGGGTTGGCCCAGTTGGGCCACGGCCCAGGGGTTTCCTCCTTCTCTTTTTTTTCTGTTTGTTTTCTCTTTTGTATTTTCTTTCTTTTATTTATTTTCTTTTCTGCTTTATTTCAATTTAAATTATTTAGGCATTTTATAAAAATATGTTTCCTTTACTATAATTACCCTTGTAATATTCGGCACCCACCGAACATTTTTGTTTCAATTTTGAAAAACTTTTATTGTTGATATTAATTTGAATTTGAATTTTGAAACGGTTTGACCTAACGGTAGGTTAGCAACAGTAACTGTGGTGATGTGGCACCATTAGCGTGGGATTACTGTAGCTTGATTATCCGGGTGTTACAAAACTCCTCCACTACAAGAAATCTCGTCCCGAGATTTAGGAGGTAGAAGGAAACAGTGCGGGGTATTCTTCGCGCAGACGATCCTCTCGTTCCCAAGTGGCTTCATCTTCAGAATGGTGCGACCACTGGACTTTGAGGAACTTGATCGCCTTCTGACGTGTGCGGCGTTTAGCTTGGTCGAGAATGCGGACGGATGCTCCTTATAGGAGAGGTCCTGCTGCAATTCGAGCACTTCATGATCCACTGCTCGGATTGGGTCCTTGAAGCAACGGCGGAGCTGTGACACATGGAACACATCGTGAACCTGAGAAAGGTTCGGCGGAAGCTCCAGTTGGTATGCCACTTTTCCACGCCTTTCGAGAATAGTGAATGGGCCAATATATCGAGGAACTAGTTTGCCCTTGATTCCAAAGCGGTGAGCACCCTTCATTGGTGTGACTCGAAGATAAGCCTTTTCGCCAGGTTGATAGACCATGTCTTTATGATGACGGTCATACTGACTCTTCTGACGTGACTGAGCAGTCTTGAGATTCTCACGAATAATGCGGACTTGTTCTTCGGCATGTTGGATAATATCCGGACCGAAGAGTGGACGTTCCCCAGTTTCTGACCAGTTCAGAGGGGTTCGGCACTTTCGTCCATATAACACTTCGAAGGGGGCCATCTTCAGACTAGCTTGATAGCTATTATTATAAGAGAACTCAGCATACGGGAGAGATTCCTCCCATTTCTTGCCGAAGGAAATAACACAAGCTCGAAGCATGTCTTCGAGAACTTGGTTGACGCGTTCAACTTGCCCTTGCGACTGAGGATGAAACGCAGTACTGAATGACAGATGAGTTCCCATGGCTTCTTGGAAACTTGCCCAGAATCTTGAAGTGAATAAGCTGCCACGGTCTGAACTGATAACCAATGGAATACCGTGGAGTGAAACAATCCTGGACATATAGAGCATTGCCAGCTGACTAGCAGTGATCGTTTCTTTGACCGCCAGGAAATGTGCAACTTTGGAAAGCCGGTCAATGACGACAAGAATAGCATCATTACCTTTCTGTGATTTGGGAAATCCAGTGACGAAGTCCATCTCAACATGGTCCCATTTCCATTCAGGAATAGAGATAGGTTGCAGAGTTCCAGCAGGCCTTTGATGTTCTGCTTTGATACGACGACAAACGTCACACTCAGCAACATAACGAGCAATGTCTTGCTTCATATTAGACCACCAGAATCTCTGACGGATGTCTTGGTACATCTTTGTACTACCAGGATGGATACATAGAGGCGTATCATGAGCTTCTTTCATAACTTCCTGAGTCATATCCAGGTTTTTCTCTGCACATGGCACCACTAGGCGGCCCTTGAAGTATAAAGTGCCATCTTCAGCAATAGTGAAGAATGAGGGCTTTCCTTCTGCGAGGTAGCGCTTAATCTTGTGGGCTTCAGAGTCATACTTCTGTAGCCTTTTGATGCTGTCCACGAGATCTGGTTTAGCAACTAGGGTATTGAGGGAACCCTGGGTAACAACGTGGAGGTTCATCTTGCCAAACTCCTTAGGAGGGGGAGCGAGTGCACCCGGAGGAACAACATGGAGGTTCAGCTTCCTGAATTCTTCAAAAAGCGAGGGATGAACTTTGTGAACCTGGAGGTGGTTGCAGTAAGACTTGCGGCTCAAGGCATCAGCCATTACATTAGCCTTGCCTGGCATATAGGAAATACCCAAGTCAAAGTCTGCAACAAGCTCCATCCATCTCTTCTGACGGAGGTTCAGGTCTGGCTGAGTAAACAGATACTTCAGACTTTGGTGGTCAGTGAAGATCTCGCAACGATTACCGAGAAGGTAATGTCGCCACTGCTTCAGCGCATGAATGACAGCAGCAAGTTCGAGGTCGTGAACTGGGTAGTTCTCTTCGTGAGGGCGCAATTGCCGAGGGGCATAAGCAATCACTTTGCAGTCTTGCATTAGGACACAGCCTAATCCTTGACGGGAAGCGTCGCAGTAAATGACGAAGTCCTTCTTAGTATCAGGTGGAGCTAGAACTGGGGCAGAAGTCAACTTGTCTTTGAGTGCCTGGAAACTTTCCTGACATTTGTCTGTCCATTGGAACTTGACGCCCTTATGCAACAGGTTAGTCAGAGGCCTGGCGATCTTGGAGAAGTTCTCGACGAATCGACGGCAATAGCTGGCGAGACCGAGAAAACTTCTGACTTGCTTAACGTTCTTGGGAGGAGTCCAATCAAGGATAGCCTGGACTCGTTCAGGGTTGACGGCAATACCATCCTTAGAGATGACATGCCCAAGATAGGTTACTTCGGGTAGCCAGAATTCACATTTGGAGAACTTGGCATATAGTTGATGCTCTCGTAGCTTTTCCAGCACAAGTCGAAGATGTTCAGCATGTTCTTCTTCGTTCTTGGAAAATACCAGGATGTCATCCAGATAAACCACGACGAACTTGTCGAGGTAATCCATGAATATATAGTTCATCAGACGAGAGAAGGTTGGTTAAACCAAAGGACATGACGGTGTACTCGTATGAACCATATCGAGTCACGAAGGCGGTCTTTGGGATATCCTCTTCACGAACACGGATCTGGTGGTAACCCAACCTCAAGTCGAGCTTAGAGAACACTGACGAACCCGCCAGTTGATCATACAGATCATTGATCCGAGGAAGAGGGTATTTATTCTGAATGGTAGCTTGGTTTATAGGACGGTAGTCTTGAACTAATCGGTTTGTCCCATCCTTCTTTTTGACAAAGAGAGAAGGTGCTCCCCAAGGAGAGCAACTTGGGCGAATGAATCCTTTGCGAAGAGAATTGTCGATTTCCTCCTTAAGCTCAAGGAGTTCATGCGGCGGCATTTTGTAGGGCCGCTTGGCTATAGGAGTGGTGCCTGGTTTCAAGTCGATGATGAATTCGACAGCTCTAGCAGGGGGAATCCCTGGAAGTTCTTCAGGGAAGACGTCGAGGAATTCACGCACGACGGGAATGTTTTCAATGCCCTCGAGTGGTGCAGCGTTCAATGCATTCAATGCATAGAGCCTGGCCTCGGCATTTTGCACCAGATGAGCTTGGTAAGCAACTATTTCATCTGAAGGGTGAAGTAGATGAACGATCTTAGTGGCGCAAACTATAGAAGCAGTATGCGCTTTCAACCAATCCATCCCCAAAATGAGGTCGATGTTAGACGACTTCAGGATAATGGGAGAGGCATAGAATTCCAGCCCTTCGATTTCCACGGGGACATCGATGCCAACCAGGGAGGTTTGACACTGTCCCACGGGGGTTTTGACCAATACCGAGGTGTTCATCTCCTCACATTTAACGTCGTGCTTGTATGCAAAATCTTCTGACATGAATGAATGCGATGCACCTGTATCAAATAAAACGGATGCTGGTACTGAATTTACGAGGAGTGTACCCATCACAGTAGCAGGCTGGTCTTGAGCTTCGTTGAGATCAACGTGGTTGGCATGAGCACGACCATAAGACTTAGCATTGTTGTTGCGGGGCTGGTTGTTACCACGGCCAGTTGTTGGAAGGGCCAGTTGATTCTGGTTCTGGTTGCATTCTCTAGCACGGTGTCCTGGTTGACCACACCTGAAGCACAAGCCATTATTGGGAGTGGGAACAGGAGCTTGTGACGGTGGAGCTGGAAGTCTTGACTGCCTAGATGGTGGTGGAGGCAGACGAGGTGCAGCATAGGTCTGCCTTGGGGTAGATGCATTTGGACGGTACATGCTGTTCGGGATCCATATCTTACGCTTCTGTGAGGGCGGGCCCGAAGATGAGCCCGTGTCACGGTTGCGCCTGTGAGAGCTCTGGTATTCCTGCAGACCAGTTTCGACATTGATGGCCTTGTTCACCAGAGTGGCGAAATCAGCAAAGTCATGCACTAGAAGTGCGAGCTTGATGTCAGCTTGAAGGCCATCACGGAACTTCTCCTGTCTGCGTGCATCAGTTGCAATGTCCTCTTCAGCATAGCGAGACAAGTCCAGAAACTCCCGCTGATAAGCTTCAACAGTCTTGTTGCCTTGGGTGAGGTTGCGGAACTCACGCTTCTTCCGGTCCATGACCCCCTGAGGAATGAAGCGGGCATGAAAAGCTGCTTGGAAGTCTGGCCAGGTGATGATTGTTCCAGCTGGCAGAGTACGCCTGTGGTTGTCCCACCATTGAGCTGCGGGTCCCTTCAGAAAGAAGGAAGCAAAGTTGACATAGCTGGCAGGGGCTACATTGGCAGACTCCATCTCATAGGTGATGGCACGGAGCCAGTCATCAGCATCCAGAGGCTGAGTTGAGCTGCGGTACACAGTTAGATTCAGGCGCATGAAATCCTGCAGAGTTACTGGGGTTGGTTGCTGGTCCATATTGGGGCGAGGGAACTGAGCCATCATATTTTCCATGAATTGGCGGTTCAGTTCAAACTGTTTGATCATACCAGCCATGTACTCAGGTGGTGGTGGGGCATTGCCACCACTACCACGACCACCTGGTCTAACCATCCTGCTAATATATAACAGGGGTAGTTCAGCATGGAGAAATTTGCAAAGACAAGAATCATTCATGATGAAACATGCATAATGAAAGGAGCACGATAGCTACTACATAGTAGTCGGCATAACTTACAAAAGGGGTCATGCATAGGGTTTAGTACACAGAGTTCAGTACACAGAGTTCAGTACATAGACTAAAACAACATAGGCGGCACACAGGCTCGCGGCGAATGCATCTAACACTAACAAGCAAGCCTACATCAGTCCCAAGAGGTACTGTGGAGGTAGGTGTAGCCTGAAAGCTGGTAGTGTCGCATCGGGAACTCCACATCAGCAACCTGGGGTCCGCGAATACTCTGGTGCAGAACCTGACGCTCAGGAGACAGAAGAGGTCCAAGTGCGGGAGAGTGGCCTCCCACATCTGGCCAGCCGACACCCTGGGGCATCACAGTCCTGGCTGGGTAGATCACAGAACGGGGCAGCTCCCTAGATCGGACAAAGGGGTGCAACAGCGTCAGAGCACGGTAAAGGTGCTGACGGGTGGTGTACAAATCGTGGCGAAGAGCTCGGTTAGCTCGATCCAGCCCATCAGCATGCAGAACCAGGTTCTGATGGTAGAAGGGCTCTCGGGTGACAGTGGAGTAGGCAACAGTATAGTATCCCTCCGCACCAACATCAGATGCGATAGCAATGTGCCTGAAAGGGGAGGTGTCCAACTCTCGATACTCTCCACGAAGACGTGTCAGAGCAGCATAAGCCGCATCGTGGACAGCCATATCGATGGTCACACCAACACCATGAGCGGTGTGCAGCACAGTAGTGGAGTCATACTCCCGCGAGTAGAGGTGGACGATGGCATGGTACTGCTCCTGGTTAAAGTCCTGGTACTCCTCGTAGACGGTGTACTCAGGGTGCCAGCGATAACCCAGATAGGTCATCATCTCAGCTAGCACAGCAGGTGATCCCGAGGCACCAATGGCCGTCGTGTGACGCACGACCTGCCTCGTGGGTTCCATCTGAAAGCAAAGACGTTTCAAATGAGTCAAATGACAGTGTGTGAATTGTTCAAAATACTATTCTGAGAAACAACTATGGCTTATCCAACTTTGGGGTGAATGCGGTCACGGGATCCTAGTGTTAGAGTTAGTAAATTCATTTAACCCGAGTAGAAGAGAGTTCAGAGTCCCAGAGTAAAGGTCGAGGAGTAAAACATCCTAGTACCACCCAATGGCGACGTGGGCCCGTAAGACACACATCCATGTTAGTAAAAGTTTTGTAATGTCTAGACTCGACTTCGGCCAAGGAGTGTGGAAATGGGGATTCCTACAGGCAGTCGGCTCTGATACCAACTTGTTACGCCCTCGATTTGACCGTACACTAATCATGCACGCAAATGTGTACGATCAAGATCAGGGACTCACGGGAAGATATCACAACACAACTCTAAAACATAAATAAGTCATACAAGCATCATAATACAAGCCAGGGGCCTCGAGGGCTCGAATACAAGTGCTCGATCACAGACGAGTCAGCGGAAGCAACAATATCTGAGTACAGACATAAGTTAAACAAGTTTGCCTTAAGAAGGCTAGCACAAACTGGGATACAGATCGAACGAGGCGCAGGCCTCCTGCCTGGGATCCTCCTAACTACTCCTGGTCGTCCTCAGCAGCCTGCACGTAGTAGTAGGCACCTCCAGTGTCGTAGGAGTCATCGTCGACGGTGGCGTCTGGCTCCTGGGCTCCAGCATCTGGTTGCGACAACCAGGTAGAAAGGAAGGGGGGAAAGAGCGAGAAAGGCAACCGTGAGTACTCATCCAAAGTACTCGCAAGCAAGGAGCTACACTACATATGCATGGGTATATGTGTAAAGGGGCATATCAGTGGACTGAACTGCAGAATGCCAGAATAAGAGGGAGATAGCTAATCCTGTCGAAGACTACGCTTCTGGCCATCTCCATCTTGCAGCATGTAGAAGAGAGTAGACTGAAGTCCTCCAAGTAGCATCGCATAGCATAATCCTACCCGGCGATCCCCTCCTCGTCGCCCTGTTAGAGGGCGATCACCGGGTTGTATCTGGCACTTGGAAGGGTGTATTTTATTCAGTATCCGGTTCTAGTTGTCATAAGGTCAAGGTACAACTCCGGGTCGTCCTTTTACCGAGGGACACGGCTATTCGAATAGATAAACTTCCCTTCAGGGGTGCACCACATAACCCAACACGCTCGATCCCATTTGGCCGGACACACTTTTCTGGGTCATGCCCGGCCTCGGAAGATCAACACGTCGCAGCCCACCTAAGCACAATAGAGAGGTCAGCACGCCGGTCTAAATCCTATGCGCGCAGGGGTCTGGGCCCATCGCCCATTGCACACATGCATGTTGCGTACGCGGCCGGAAGCAGACCTAGCCTAGTGGCGTTCCAGTCCAATCCGGCGCGCGCCACTCAGTCGCTGACGTCACGAAGGCTTCGGCTGATACCACGACGCCGGGATACCCATAACTACTCCCGCGTAGATGGTTAGTGCATATAGACCAAATGGTCAGACTCAGATCAAATACCAGGAACTCGTTAAGCGTGTTATGTCGAAGTAACCGCGGACGCCGTCCAGGGCCAGGCCCACCTCTCACCTAGGCGGTCTCAACCTGCCCTGTCGCTCCGCCATAAAGATCCACTTGCGGGTACTCCTACGAGCCGACCCGACTTTATTTACCACATGTGTCATGTATAGAGTATATAAGTATATACCCGTGATCACCGCCCAAGTGATCACGGCCCGATAGTATAGCACAGCAGACGGAAAGGAATGTAGGGCCACTGATGGATAACTAGCATCCTATACTAAGCATGTAGGATTGCAGGTAAAGGTAACAACAGTAGAAGCAAGGACAGGCTATGCATCAGTATAGGATTAACGGAAAGCAGTAACATGCTACACTACTCTAATGCAAGCAGTATAGAGATGAATAGGCGATATCTGGTGATCAAGGGGGGGCTTGCCTGGTTGCTCTGGCAAGTAGGAGGGGTCGTCAACTCCGTAGTCGAACTGGTCAGCAGCAGCGTCGGTCTCGTAGTCTACCGGAGAGAAGAGGGGGGGAGAAACAGTAAATACAATGCAAACATAAGCATGACGATGCGTGACATGAAAATGAGCATTGCTAGGTGTGTCCTAACGCGGCAGTAGGTGGTACCGGC
This sequence comes from Triticum aestivum, assembly GCF_018294505.1. NCBI lineage: Eukaryota > Viridiplantae > Streptophyta > Magnoliopsida > Poales > Poaceae > Triticum > Triticum aestivum. The sequence continues at coordinate 236,371,164 of NC_057799.1, forward strand.
GAAGGGGGGAAACATCCGGGAAAGTATTCCCGATGTTTCGCGTTTTCGGACAGATGAAACGGAGGGGGAAAGTTGCGAGTTCGATAGGTTAGGGATGTGTGGTGGACGAACGGGTTCGTATCCGGATTCGTCTCGTCGTTCTGAGCAACTTTCATGTACAAAGTATTTTCATCTGAGCAACGGTTTATTTTATATTGATTTTAAAAGAATTTATTAATTTCTGGAATTTATTTAATTATTTAATATATACATTATCCGAAACAGTGTTGCGAGGACATCAGCATGACATCATGCTGACGTCAGCAGTCATCTGACACGTGGGTCCCACATGTCATAGACTGATTAGGATAATTAGGGTTAACTAATTAATTAACTATTAATTAAACTAATTAATTAAATTAGATTAATCTAAACAGGGTTCATTAACTAATTAATTAATTATTTTTATTTTTATTTTCTTTATTTTTATTAATTTCTTTTTTTCTTTTTTTTATTAAAATGTTCTGGGGGGTGGACCCCGGCTGTCATTGGGCCAGGGCCCCTAACGGGTCGAGCGTGCAACGGGGCGGGCGAACCCGAGCGGGAAAAGGGCGAAGCGGGCGGGGCGCCCGAACGGGGCTCTGGCCGTGGCGGAGCGCTGGCCCCGGCCGCGTGCTGGCTGGCCGGCGGCCATGGCAGG
>NC_057799.1:236372533-236381523 GCF_018294505.1 Triticum aestivum
CGTCGGTGGCCTCCTCCTCTCGATCCCGATCCAATCGGGGGAGAGGGGGGAGGAGATATTTTCGTGGGGGGGAGTGGGGGTGTCGGTGGAGTGGGTGGGGGTGGTGAGTGGTTAAGGGGAGAGTGGGAGTGGGCCGGCCGGTGGTGGCCTGGTGGGTTGGCCCAGTTGGGCCACGGCCCAGGGGTTTCCTCCTTCTTTTTTTTTCTGTTTGTTTTCTCTTTTGTATTTTCTTTCTTTTATTTATTTTCTTTTCTGCTTTATTTCAATTTAAATTATTTAGGCATTTTATAAAAATATGTTTCCTTTACTATAATTACCCTTGTAATATTCGGCACCCACCGAACATTTTTGTTTCAATTTTAAAAAAAAATTATTGTTGATATTAATTTGAATTTGAATTTTGAAACGGTTTGACCTAACGGTAGGTTAGCAACAGTAACTGTGGTGATGTGGCACCATTAGCGTGGGATTACTGTAGCTTGATTATCCGGGCGTTACAAGATCAAGATTTATGTGGTTGGAATGGAATATCTTGACCTCAACACAAGTGTAGGTGGTTCTCTCTCAGAAAATGTATGGTTGAAGTGTAGGCATGTTCTGATGGCTCTCTCCACGAATGAAGAGTGGGTGGAGGGGTATAAATAGCCTCCACACAAAATCTAACCATTACACACAAATCACCAAACTCGGTGGGACCGAATTAGAAAACTCGGTCGGACCGATTTGGTTCATAATGTGACCGAGAGGCATTTCGGTGGGACTGACATGTCAACTCAGTGGGACCGATATCATTAGGTTTAGGGCATAATGTAATCTCGGTTGAACTGACTACTCAAACTCGGTGGGACCGATTTTGGTAATAAGCAAACAGAGAGTTGGTCAGGCAAACTCGATGGGACCGATTCGCTCGTCTCGGTGGGAACGAAGCGAAAAGGAAACAGAGAGTTTGCATTGCAGACTCGGTGGGACCAATCGCTCATCTCGGTTAGACCAAAACGTTACGAAGGGAAACAGAGAGTTTCCAATCCCATCTTGGTGAGACCAAGATCCCTATCGGTGAGATCGAAGTGACTAGGGTTTGTGGCAGTGGCTATGTCAAGAGAACTCGGTGGCGCCGGATAGAAAGTTTCGGTGGGACCGAGTTTGACTTTTGGTTTGGGACATATGTGGACATGATAAAGTAGTTGAGGGTTTTTGGAGCATATCACTAAGCATTTTGAGCAAGTAACTCATTAAGCAACACCTCACCCCCTTTTGATAGTATTGGCTTTTCCTATGGACTCAATGTGATCTTGGATCACTAGAAATAAAATGTAGAGTCTAGTGCTTTGAGCTTGAGCCAATCTTTTGTCCTTAGCATTTTGAGGGGTCCACTTTCTAATCCATGCCATGCCAATCATTGAGCTTTCCTGAAATATTTATCTTGAAATAGTATTAGCTCAATGAGCTATATGTTGTTAATCATTACCAAAACCACCCAGGGATAGTTGCACTTTCAGATGGAAAAGTGAACAAAAGTATATATGATATACATGTTATTGATGTGTACTTTACTAGTGTTCATAGTAGCCCCTGGGTATCTGATACAGGTTCAGTTGCTATGATTAGTAACTCGAAACAGGAGTTACAAAATGAACAAAGACTAGTTGAGGGCAAGTTGACGATGTGTGTTGGAAATAATTCCAAGGTTGATAAGATCACCATCGCACACTCCCTTTAGCTTCGGGATTAGTGTTGAACCTAAAATAAATGTTATTTGGTGTTTGCGTTGAGCATAATATGATTGGATCATGTTTATTACAATACGGTTATTCATTTAAGTCATAGAATAATTGTTATTCTGTTTACATGAATAAAACCTTCTGTGGTCATACACCCAAGGTGAATGGTTTATTGAATCTCAATCGTAGTAATACATATTCATAATATTGATGCCAAAAGATGCAAAGTTGATAATGATAGTGCAACATATTTGTGGCACTGCCGTTTAGGTCATATTGGTGTAAAGCGCATGAAGAAACTCCATGCTGATGGGATTTTGGAATCACTTGATTATGAATCACTTGATGCTTGCGAACCATGCCTCATGGGCAAGATGACTAAAACTCCGTTCTCTGGAACAATGGAGCGAGCAACTGACTTATTGGAAATAATACTTACTGATGTATGCGATCCGATGAGTGTTGAGGCTTGCGACAGGTATCGTTATTTTTCTGACCTTCACAGATGATTTGAGAAGATATGGGTATATCTACTTGATGAAACATAAGTCTGAAACATTTGAAAAGTTCAAAGAATTTTAGAGTGAAGTGGAAAATCATCGTAACAAGAAAATAAAGTTTCTATGATCTAATCACGGAGACGAATATTTGAGTTACGAGTTTGGTCTTCATTTGAAACAATGTGGAATAGTTTCGCAACTCACGCCACTTGGAAAAACACAACATAATGGTGTGTCCGAACATCATAACCGTACTTAGACATGGTGCAATCTATGATGTCTCTTACTGATTTATCACTATCGTTTTGGGGTTATGCATTACAGACAGCTGCATTCATGTTAAATAGGGCATCGTCTAAAAATCTGTTGAGACGACACCGTATGAACTGTGGTTAAGCAAGAAACCTAAGTTATCATTTCTTAAAGTTTGGGGTTGCGATGCTTATGTGAAAAAGTTTCAGTCTGATAAGCTCAAACCCAAATCGGAGAAGTGTGTCTTCATAGGATACCCAAAAGAAACTATTGGGTACACCTTCTATCACAGATCCGAAGGCAAGATCTTTGTTGCTAAGAATGGATCCTTTCTAGAGAAGGAGATTCTCTCGAAAGAAGTGAGTGGGAGGAAAGTAGACTTAATAAGGTAATCTTACCTGCTCCCTTATTGGAAATTAATTCATCACAGAAATCAGTTCCAGTGATTCCTACACCAATTAGTGAGGAAGCTAATGATTATGATCATGAAACTTCAGATCAAGTTACTACTAAACCTCGTAAGTCAACCAGAGTAAGATCCGCACCAGAATGGTACGGTAATCCTGTTCTGGAAGTCATGTTACTAGACCATGATGAACCTATGAACTATGAGGAAGCGATGATGAGCCATCTATAAAATGGCTTGAGGCCATGAAAATCTGAGATGGGATCCATGTATGAGAACAAAGTGTGGACTTTGGTTGACTTGCCCGATGATCGGCAAGACATTGAGAATAAATGGATCTTCAAGAGGAAGACGGACGCTGATAGTAGTGTTACTATCTACAAAGCTCGACTTGTCGAAAAGGATTTTTTTACAAATTCAAGATGTTGACTACGATGAGATTTTCTCACTCGTATCGATGCTTAAAGTCTGTCCGAATCATGTTAGCAATTGCCATATTTTATGAAATCTGGCAAATGGATGTCAAAACTACATTCCTTAATGGATCTCTTAAAGAAGAGTTGTATATGATGCAAGAAGAAGATTTTGTCAATCCTAAAGGTGCTAACAAAGTGTGCAAGCTCCAGCGATCCATCTATGGACTGGTGCAAGCATCTCGGAGTTGGAATATACGCTTTGATAAGATGATCAAAGCATATGGTTTTATACAGACTTGTTGTGAAGTCTGTATTTACAAGAAAGTGAGTGGGAGCACTACAACATTCCTGATAAGTATATATGAATGACATATTGTTGATCGGAAATAATGTAGAATTTTTCTGGAAAGCATAAAGGAGCGTTTGAAAGGAGTTTTTCAGAGAAAGACCTCTGTGAAGTTGCTTACATATTGAGTATCAAGATCTATAGAGATAGATCAAGACACTTGATAAGTTTTTTCAATGAGCACATACCTTGACAAGATTTTGAAGTAGTTCAAAATGGAACGGTCAAAGAAGTAGTTCTTGCATGTGTTGCAAGGTGTAAAGTTGAGTAAGACTCAAAACACGACCACGGCAGAAAATAGAAAGAGAATGAAAGTCATTCCCTATGCCTCAACCATAGGTTCTATAAAGTATGATATGCTGCGTACCAAACCTATTGTGTACCTTGCCATGAGTTTAGCAAGGGGGTACGATATTGATCCAGGAGTGGATCATCTGACAGTGGTCAAAATTATCCTCAGACTAAGGAGATATTTCTCGGTTATGGAGGTGATAAAGAGTTCGTCGTCAAGAGTTACGCCGATGCAAGCTTTTATACCGATCCGGATGACTCTGAGTCTCAATCTGGATACATATTGAAAATGAGAGCAACTAGCTAGAGTAGCTCCATACAGAGCATTGTAGACATAGAAAATTTGCAAAACTAGAAGATACCCCGCGCGTTGCTGCGAGAACCATGATAAAACAAATGAAAAAAATGCCCTTATAGAACTATCTTTTAAAAGAAAAAGAGGAGTTACAAAATTTGTTATATGGATACACGAAGCAATTTAGTAAACCTCCTCAACTGTTCCATTATAAAAAGAAGTGGCATTCTCATAAGGCATCTCGGACGATGAGAGAAAGTATGTACAAACTAATGGGTGGAAGCATACTATGAATCAACTGTTGTTTGTACCTTATATCTATATAAATTTGATTAACTTTGAGATGAAACGTCGCAAACCTGAGATATAGGCTGACGGTTGTATCTGTACAACCATTAACATATCACATGTCTATTTTATAACCAGCAAAACAAATCACCTGTGTATCAGAGGACCTTTACATATGATTCATACAATGAAAATGGTGACAACTAAATTTATGTTAAGAGTTAATCAAAATGTCACTTTGTGAAGTCAATCAAACTATGCATATTATATCTCTCAAAAGGATAATAATTAACCGAATGTTTGTATGGCTACATCAAGATTATCCAATAGGCTATTTAACACACATAAGAAATCAACTGATTTGCCATCTAAGAGATGCAGAATCAAATGGAAAGTGCATGTAGTGGAAATAAAAATATATTTTATGGTAAAAGTTGGGGCTCGTATGTACCAACAATGCCAGGTGGTTATATATGAATTTCAGAATTAGGATTATGTTGCACATCAAGAAGCACTAATCCATTGTCAGACTACTTATCCGGAAAACAACATAGAATTTGTCTGCACATGGGTTAGACTACTTATCCGAAAAACAACATAAGATTTGTCTGCACATGGGTTACAACATGTACATCTGCATATTAAAAAACAACTAAACAACAACATGAGCACATGACCTTAAACTGCAGAAGCATTGTTGCCATAGTCTGTATGTCTCCGTCCTTGCACACTTGAAGCTAGCAAGCACCTGAGAGCTACCAGGAAGCGCCACCAAACATTACGAACACCACATCACATTACGAAATCAAGCTAATCACAAAGCAAGCAATAACCAGAATAAATAGGAGGCTCATGCTCACCGTTGATATCTATCTTCATCAGAGCTGTACATCCCACAGAAATCCTTCAAAAATGATAGAAGATTAATCATCCAAAGCACCAGCATAAATCGAAAACTACAACAGTGCATGAAGTGACGGGTCAATCATGAGGAGAAGAGATGCTTTTGCCTTTCTCCTGTGGGGCTTGCGGGCGTTCGCAGCGACGTGGAGAAGGCAAGGGGAGGCCATCGAGCTTCTCCTTCCCAAAATCATGCGCTGTAATCGAGGCCTTGGCGGAGAGGGTCGAGGTACGCCTGAGGTCGTCGGCGACAGGAAGGCATGGAGCAGAGCAACATGCGCGCACAGGCTCACTGGGCTTCGCCGGGTTGGCCGCATCAGGCGTGGTCGAGGCTGCCGACTTGAAGAGCCATGGAGCATAGCATCCTACTGGAATTGAGCTCGCACGGTGATGAATGCGTCTGGTGGATCCGTGGACGCCAGCACAAGGAAGGCCCGGAGCAAGGCGGTGCGTCCGAGGTTACCGGCTTGAGGATGGCCGGGTGCAGACCAACGCCGGCGCATACGTTGATTCGGCTGCGTGCGGACGATCGCATGGATGACCCTTCCACAGAGGTGATGATACGGATCCAACGCGAGCGCCAACCTTGCAATCAGAAGTCATCGGCTTCAAATTTCAAGAATCGTACCACGGGAGGCACTGCCTATGTTCGAGAGGAGGCGTCGGAGGGACGGGGAGATTGGGAAAAACGGAGGGGAGGGGAACGGGAACGGGAAGAATATAGGCGGTCGAAGGGAGGGGAAGCGGAGAAGGCCAACCCACTCGTTTGGGCTTTGTGACTGTATTGCGTGACTCATAAGGTCCAAAGTAGAACATGCGCTGGTGTTTCTCAAAAAAAAAACATGCGCTAGTGGATTGTATCGACGTGAACAAAGGAGTTTCTATTGAATAGGATGGCTGCCAATAGTGCATGCATTGATCGATGGATAGAATTAATTGGGGTGATGTGGCTTAAGAGAAGCTAGAGAATTCTTTGTAGTGGGGTGCTCCTAGTAGATGACGTGGCACACCGATGATGTGAACAGTGTGCATGGCCAGAAAATAGGGAGTAGTGGGGAGCAACTTCTTAAGAATGGTAGATACATACGGCTCTGAATGTGGCAGATCCATTGACTAAACTTCTCTCACCAGCAAAACTTGATCACTCTTGGGTGTTAATCACATAGCGATGTGAACTAGATTATTGACTCTAGTAAACCCTTTAGGTATTAGTCACAGGGAGATGTGAACTAATCACATAAAGATGTGAAATATTGATGTGAAATCACATGACGATGTGAACTAAATTATTGACTCTAGTGCAAGTGGGAGACTGAAGGAAATATGCCCTAGAGGCAATAATAAAGTTGTTATTTATATTTCCTTATATCATGATAAATGTTTATTATTCATGCTAGAATTGTATTAACCGGAAACTTAGTACATGTGTGAATAAATAGACAAAATAGAGTGTCCCTAGTATGCCTCTACTTGACTAGCTCGTTAATCAAAGATGGTTATGTTTCCTGACCATAGACATGTGTTGTCATTTGATGAACGAGATCACATCATTAGAGAATGATGTGATGGACAAGACCCATCCGTTAGCTTAGCATTATGATCGTTAAGTTTTATTGTTATTGCTTTCTTCATGACTTATACATGTTCCTCTGACTATGAGATTATGCAACTCCCGAATACCGGAGGAACACCTTGCGTGCTATCAAACATCACAACGTAACTGGGTGATTATAAAGATGCTCTGCAGGTGTCTCCTGAAGGAAATATGCCCTAGAGGCAATAATAAAGTATTATATATTTCCTTATATCATGATAAATGTTTATTATTCATGCTAGAATTGTATTAACCGGAAACATAATACATGTGTGAATACATAGACAAACAAAGTGTCACTAGTATGCCTCTACTTGACTAGTTCGTTAATCAAAGATGGTTATGTTTCCTAGCCATAGACATGAGTTGTCATTTGATTAACGGGATCACCTCATTAGGAGAATGACGTGATTGACATGACCCATTACATTAGCTTAGCACCCGATCGTTTAGTATGTTGCTATTGCTTTCTTCATGACTTATACATGTTCCTATGACTATGAGATTATGCAACTCCCGTTTACCGGAGGAACACTTTGTGTGCTACCAAACGTCACAACGTAACTGGGTGATTATAAAGGTGCTCTACAGGTGTCTCCAAAGGTACTTGTTGGGTTGGCGTATTTCAAGATTAGGATTTGTCACTCCGATTGTCGGAGAGGTATCTCAGGGCCCACTCGGTAATGCACATCACTATAAGCCTTGCAAGCATTGTGACTAATGAGTTAGTTGCGGGATGATGTATTACGGAACGAGTAAAGAGACTTGCCGGTAACGAGATTGAACTAGGTATCGAGATACCGACGATCGAATCTCGGGCAAGTAACATACCGATGACAAAGGGAACAACGTATGTTGTTATGCGGTCTGACCGATAAAGATCTTCGTAGAATATGTAGGAGCCAATATGGGCATCCAGGTCCCGCTATTGGTTATTGACCGGAGAGGTGTCTCGGTCATGTCTACATAGTTCTCGAACCCAAAGGGTCCGCACGCTTAAAGTTACGATGACAGTTTTATTATGAGTTTATATGATTTGATGTACCGAAGGTTGTTCGGAGTCCCGGATGTGATCACGGACATGACGAGGAGTATCGAAATGGTCGAGACGTAAAGATTGATATATTGGACGACTATATTCGGACACCGGAAGTGTTCCGGAGATGTTTCGGATTAAACCGAAGTGCCGGAGGGTTACCGGAACCCCCCGGGGAAGTATTGGGCCTTAGTGGGCCTTGAGGGGAGAGAGAGGGCAGCAGCCAGGAGGTGGTGCGCCCCCTCCCAGAGGAGTCCTAGTTGGACTAGGAGAGGGGGGCGCAGCCCCCTTTCCCTCTCCCTCTCCCTCTCTTTCCTTCCCCCCTTCTTTTCCTAGTAGGACTAGGAAAGGGGAGTCCTACTCCTACTAGGAGGAGGACTCCCCCCCCTCTCCTTGGCGCGCCCCATAGGCAGCCAGCCTCCCCCTTGCTCCTTTATATACGGGGGCAGGGGGGCACCTAAGAACACACTTGATATACGATATTTTAGCTGTGTGCGGTGCCCCCCTCCACCAAATTACACCTCGATAATACCGTCGCGAAGCTTAGGCGAAGCCCTGCGTCGGTGGAACATCATCATCGTCACCACGCCGTCGTGCTGACGAAACTCTCCCTCAACACTCGGCTGGATCGGAGTTCGAGGGACGTCATCGAGCTGAACGTGTGTAGAACTTCGGAGGTGCCGTGCGTTCGGTACTTGATCGGTCGGATCGTGAAGACGTTCGACTACATCAACCGCGTTGTGATAACGCTTCCGCTGTCGGTCTACGAGGGTACGTGGACAACACTCTCCCCTCTCGTTGCTATGCATCACCATGATCTTGCGTGTGCGTAGGAATTTTTTTGAAATTACTACGTTACCCAACAGTGGCATCCGAGCCTGGTTTTATGCGTTGATGCTATGCACGAGTAGAACACAAGTGAGTTGTGGGCGATATAAGTCATAC
>NC_057799.1:236382202-236389633 GCF_018294505.1 Triticum aestivum
GGACCGACATTACGCGTACGCTTACGCGAGACTGGTTTCACCGTTCGGAGCACTCGTTGCTTAAAGGTGACTGGCGGGTGTCTGTCTCTCTCACTTTAGTTGAACCGAGTGTGGCTACGCCCGGTCCTTGCGAAGGTTAAAACAGCACCAACTTGACAAACTATCGTTGTGGTTTTGATGCGTAGGTAAGAACGGTTCTTGCTAAGCCCGTAGCAGCCACGTAAAATATGCAACAACAAAGTAGAGATCGTCTAACTTGTTTTTGCAGGGCATGTTGTGATGTGATATGGTCAAGACATGATGTGATATAATGTGTTGTATGAGATGATCATGTTTTGTAACCGAGTTATCGGCAACTGGCAGGAGCCATATGGTTGTCGCTTTATTGTATGAGATGCAATCGCCATGTAATAGTTTTACTTTATCACTAAACGGTAGCTATAGTCGTAAAAGCAATAAGTTGGCGAGACGACAACGATACTACGATGGAGATCAAGGTGTCGAGCCGGTGACGATGGTGATCATGATGGTGCTTCGGAGATGGAGATCACAAGCACGGTGCTTTGGAGATGGAGATCACAAGCACAAGATGATGATGGCCATATCATATCACTTATATTGATTGCATGTGATGTTAATCCTTTATGCATCTTATCTTGCTTTGTTTGACGGTAGCATTATAAGATGATCTCTCACTAAAATTTCAAGATAAAAGTGTTCTCCCTGAGTATGCACCGTTGCAAAAGTTCTTCGTGCTGAGACACCACGTGTTAATCGGGTGTGATAGGCTCTACGTTCAAATACAACGGGTGCAAAATAGTTGCACACGCGGAGTACTCAGGTTAAACTTGACGAGCCTAGCATATGTACAGATATGGCCTCGGAACACAGAGACCGAAAGGTCGAGCGTGAATCATATAGTAGATATGATCAACATAGTGATGTTCACCATTGAAACTACTCCATCTCACGTGTTAATCGGACATGGTTTAGTTGCTTTGGATCACGTAATCACTTAGATGATTAGAGAGATGTCTATCTAAGTGGGAGTTCTTAAGTAATATGATTAATTGAACTTAAATTTATCATGAACTTAGTACCTGATAGTATCTTGCTTGTCTATGTTAATTGTAGATATATGGCCCGTGATGTTGTACCGTTGAATTTTAATGCGTTCCTTGAGAAAGCTAAGTTGAAAGATGATGGTAGCAATTACACGGACTGGGTCCGTAACTTGAGGATTATCCTCATTGCTGCACAGAAGAATTACGTCCTGGAAGCACCGCTAGGTGCCAGGCCTCCTACAAGAGCTACGCCAGAAGTTATGAACGTCTGGCAAAGCAAAGCTGATGACTACTCAATAGTTCAGTGTGCCATGCTTTACGGCTTAGAACCGGGACTTCAACGACGTTTTGAACGTCATGGAGCATATGAGATGTTCCAGGAGTTGAAGTTAATATTTCAAGCAAATGCCCGGATTGAGAGATATGAAGTCTCCAATAAGTTCTATAGCTGCAAGATGGAAGAGAATAGTTCTGTCAGTGAGCATATACTCAGAATGTCTGGGTATAATAATCACTTGATTCAACTGGGAGTTCAACTTCCGGATGATTGCGTCATTGACAGAATTCTTCAATCACTACCACCAAGCTACAAGAGCTTCGTGATGAACTATAACATGCAAGGGATGGATAAGACGATTCCCGAGCTCTTCGCAATGCTAAAGGCAGCGGAGGTAGAAATCAAAAAGGAGCATCAAGTGTTGATGGTCAGTAAAACCACTAGTTTCAAGAAAAAGGGCAAAGGGAAGAAGAAAGGGAACTTCAAGAAGAATAGCAAGCAAGTTGCTGTTCAGGAGAAGAAATCCAAGTCTGGACCTAAGCCTGAAACTGAGTGCTTCTACTGTAAGCAGACTGGCCACTGGAAGCGGAACTGCCCCAAGTATTTGGCGGATAAAAGGATGGCAAGGTTAACAAAGGTATATGTGATATACATGTTATTGATGTGTACCTTACTAATACTCGCAGTAGCACCTGGGTATTTGATACTGGTTCTGTTGCTAATATTTGCAACTCAAAACAGGGGCTACGGATTAAGCGAAGTTTAGCTAAGGACGAGGTGACGATGCGCGTGGGAAATGGTTCCAAAGTCGATGTGATCGCCGTCGGCACGCTACCTCTACATCTACCTTCGGGATTAGTTTTAGACCTAAATAATTGTTATTTGGTGCCAGCGTTGAGCATGAACATTATATCTGGATCTTGTTTAATGCGAGACGGTTATTCATTTAAATCAGAGAATAATGGTTGTTCTATTTATATGAATAATATCTTTTATGGTCATGCACCCTTGAAGAGTGGTCTATTTTTAATGAATCTCGATAGTAGTGATACACATATTCATAATGTTGAAGCCAAAAGATGCAGAGTTAATAATGACAGTGCAACTTATTTGTGGCACTGCCGTTTGGGTCATATCGGTGTAAAGCGCATGAAGAGACTCCATATTGATGGAATTTTGGAATCACTTGATTTTGAATCACTTGGTACTTGCGAACCGTGCCTTATGGGCAAGATGACCAAAACACCGTTCTCCGGAACTATGGAGAGAGCAACAGATTTGTTGGAAATCATACATACAGATGTATGTGGTCCGATGAATATTGAAGCTCGTGGCGGATATCGTTATTTTCTCACCTTCACAGATGATTTGAGCAGATATGGGTATGTCTACTTAATGAAACACAAGTCTGAAACATTTGAAAAGTTCAAAGAATTTCAGAGTGAAGTTGAAAATCATCGTAACAAGAAAATAAAATTCCTACGATCTGATCGTGGAGGAGTTACGAGTTTGGTCTACATTTGAAACAATGCGGAATAGTTTCGCAACTCACGCCACCCGGAACACCACAGCGTAATGGTGTGTCTGAGCGTCGTAATCGCACTTTACTAGATATGGTGCGATCTATGATATCTCTTACTGATTTACCGCTATCGTTTTGGGGTTATGCTTTAGAGACGGCTGCATTCACTCTAAATAGGACACCATCGAAATCCGTTGAGACGACGCCTTTTGAACTATGGTTTGGCAAGAAACCAAAGTTGTCGTATCTTAAAGTTTGGGGTTGCGATGCTTATGTGAAGAAACTTCAACCTGATAAGCTCGAGCCTAAATCGGAGAAATGTGTCTTCATAGGATACCCAAAGGAGACCGTTGGGTACACCTTCTATCACAGATCCGAAGGCAAGATATTTGTTGCTAGAAATGGATCCTTTCTGGAGAAGGAGTTTCTCTCGAAAGATGTGAGTGGGAGGAAAGTAGAACTTGATGAGGTAACTGTACCTGCTCCCTTATTGGAAAGTAGATCATCGCAGAGATCAGTTTCTGCGATACCTACACCAAGTAGTGAGGAAGTTAATGATAATGATCATGAAACTTCAGATCAAGTTATTACTGAACTTCGTAGGTCAACTAGATCAAGATCCGCACCAGAGTGGTACGATAATCCTGTTCTGGAGGTCATGTTACTAGACCATGGCGAACCTACGAACTATGAAGAAGCGATGGTGAGCCCAGATTCCGAAAAATGGCTTGAAGCCATGAAATCCGAGATGGGATCCATGTATGAGAACAAAGTATGGACTTTGGTTGACTTGCCCGATGGTCGGCAAGCCATTGAAAATAAATGGATCTTCAAGAAGAAGACTGACGCTGATGGTAATGTTACTATCTATAAAGCTCGACTTGTTGCGAAAGGTTTTCGACAAGTTCAAGGAATTGACTACGATGAGACCTTCTCACCCGTAGCGATGCTTAAGTCTGTCCGAATCATGTTAGCAATTGCCGCATTTTATGATTATGAAATTTGGCAAATGGATGTCAAAACTGCGTTCCTGAATGGATTTCTGGAAGAAGAGTTGTATATGATACAACCGGAAGGTTTTGTCGATCCAAAGGGAGCTAACAAAGTGTGCAAGCTCCAGCGATCCATTTATGGACTGGTGCAAGCCTCTCGGAGTTGGAATAAACGCTTTGATAGTGTGATCAAAGCATTTGGTTTTATACAGACTTTTGGAGAAGCCTGTATTTACAAGAAAGTGAGTGGGAGCTCGATAGCATTTCTGATATTATATGTGGATGACATATTACTGATTGGAAATGATATTGAATTTCTGGATAGCATAAAGGGATACTTAAATAAGAGTTTTTCAATGAAAGACCTCGGTGAAGCTGCATATATATTAGGCATTAAGATCTATAGAGATAGATCAAGGCGCTTAATTGGACTTTCACAAAGCACATACCTTGACAAAGTTTTGAAGAAGTTCAAAATGGATCAAGCAAAGAAAGGGTTCTTGCCTGTACTACAAGGTGTGAGATTGAGTAAGACTCAATGCCCGACCACTGCAGAAGATAGAGAGAAGATGAAAGATGTTCCCTATGCTTCAGCCATAGGCTCTATCATGTATGCAATGCTGTGTACCAGACCTGATGTGTCCCTGGCTATAAGTTTAGCAGGGAGGTACCAAAGTAATCCAGGAGTGGATCACTGGACAGCGGTCAAGAACATCCTGAAATACCTGAAAAGGACTAAGGATATGTTTCTCGTATATGGAGGTGACAAAGAGCTCATCGTAAATGGTTACGTTGATGCAAGCTTTGACACTGATCCGGACGATTCGAAATCGCAAACCGGATACGTATTTACATTGAACGGTGGAGCTGTCAGTTGGTGCAGTTCCAAGCAAAGTGTCGTGGCGGGATCTACGTGTGAAGCGGAATACATAGCTGCTTCGGAAGCAGCGAATGAAGGAGTCTGGATGAAGGAGTTCATAACCGATCTAGGTGTCGTACCTAGTACATCGCGACCAATGAAAATCTTTTGTGATAATACTGGTGCAATTGCCTTAGCAAAGGAATCCAGATTTCACAAGAGAACCAAGCACATCAGAAGACGCTTCAATTCCATCCGGGATTTAGTCCAGGTGGGAGACATAGAAATTTGCAAGATACATACGGATCTGAATGTAGCAGATCCGTTGACTAAGCCTCTTCCACGAGCAAAACATGATCAGCACCAAGACTCCATGGGTGTAAGAATCATTACTATGTAATCTAGATTATTGACTCTAGTGCAAGTGGGAGACTGAAGGAAATATGCCCTAGAGGCAATAATAAAGTATTATATATTTCCTTATATCATGATAAATGTTTATTATTCATGCTAGAATTGTATTAACCGGAAACATAATACATGTGTGAATACATAGACAAACAAAGTGTCACTAGTATGCCTCTACTTGACTAGTTCGTTAATCAAAGATGGTTATGTTTCCTAGCCATAGACATGAGTTGTCATTTGATTAACGGGATCACCTCATTAGGAGAATGACGTGATTGACATGACCCATTACATTAGCTTAGCACCCGATCGTTTAGTATGTTGCTATTGCTTTCTTCATGACTTATACATGTTCCTATGACTATGAGATTATGCAACTCCCGTTTACCGGAGGAACACTTTGTGTGCTACCAAACGTCACAACGTAACTGGGTGATTATAAAGGTGCTCTACAGGTGTCTCCAAAGGTACTTGTTGGGTTGGCGTATTTCGAGATTAGGATTTGTCACTCCGATTGTCGGAGAGGTATCTCAGGGCCCACTCGGTAATGCACGTCACTATAAGCCTTGCAAGCATTGTGACTAATGAGTTAGTTGCGGGATGATGTATTACGGAACGAGTAAAGAGACTTGCCGGTAACGAGATTGAACTAGGTATCGAGATACCGACGATCGAATCTCGGGCAAGTAACATACCGATGACAAAGGGAACAACGTATGTTGTTATGCGGTCTGACCGATAAAGATCTTCGTAGAATATGTAGGAGCCAATATGGGCATCCAGGTCCCGCTATTGGTTATTGACCGGAGAGGTGTCTCGGTCATGTCTACATAGTTCTCGAACCCAAAGGGTCCGCACGCTTAAAGTTACGATGACAGTTTTATTATGAGTTTATATGATTTGATGTACCGAAGGTTGTTCGGAGTCCCGGATGTGATCACGGACATGACGAGGAGTCTCGAAATGGTCGAGACGTAAAGATTGATATATTGGACGACTATATTCGGACACCGGAAGTGTTCCGGAGAAGTTTCAGATTAAACCGGAGTGCCGGAGGGTTACCGGAACCCCCCGGGGAAGTATTGGGCCTTAGTGGGCCTTGAGGGGAGAGAGAGGGCAGTAGCCAGGAGGTGGTGCGCCCCCTCCCAGAGGAG
Source organism: Triticum aestivum (assembly GCF_018294505.1). Taxonomy (NCBI): domain Eukaryota; kingdom Viridiplantae; phylum Streptophyta; class Magnoliopsida; order Poales; family Poaceae; genus Triticum; species Triticum aestivum. Next base: position 236,388,479 of record NC_057799.1, read on the forward strand.
TCCTAGTTGGACTAGGAGAGGGGGGCGCAGCCCCCTTTCCCTCTCCCTCTCCCTCTCTTTCCTTCCCCCCTCCTCCTCCTAGTAGGAGTAGGACTCCCCCCTCTCCTTGGCGCGCCCCATAGGCAGCCGGCCTCCCCCTTGCTCCTTTATATACGGGGGCAGGGGGGCACCTAAGAACACACTTGATATACGATATTTTAGCCGTGTGCGGTGCCCCCCTCCACCAAATTACACCTCGATAATACCGTCGCGAAGCTTAGGCGAAGCCCTGCGTCGGTGGAACATCATCATCGTCACCACGCCGTCGTGCTGACGAAACTCTCCCTCAACACTCGGCTGGATCGGAGTTCGAGGGACGTCATCGAGCTGAACGTGTGTAGAACTTCGGAGGTGCCGTGCGTTCGGTACTTGATCGGTCGGATCGTGAAGACGTTCGACTACATCAACCGCGTTGTGATAACGCTTCCGCTGTCGGTCTACGAGGGTACGTGGACAACACTCTCCCCTCTCGTTGCTATGCATCACCATGATCTTGCGTGCGCGTAGGAAATTTTTTGAAATTACTACGTTACCCAACATCTCCGAAGGTGTTTGTTGGGTTGGCATAGATCGAGATTAGGATTTGTCACTCCGTGTATCAGAGAGGTATCTCTGGGCCCTTTCGGTAATGCTCATCACTATAAGCCTTGCAAGCAATGTGACTAATGAGTTAGTTGCGGGATGATGCATTATGGAACGAGTAAAGAGACTTGCCGGTAACGAGATTGAACTAGGTATGATGATACCGACGGTCGAATTTCGGACAAGTAACATACCGATGACAAAGGGAACAACATATGTTGTTATGCGGTTTGACCGATAAAGATCTTCGTAGAATATGTAGGAGCCAATATGAGCATCTAGGTTCCGCTATTGGTTATTGACCGGAGATGTGTCTCGGTCATGTCTACATAGTTCTCGAACCCGTAGGGTCCGCACGCTTAACGTTCGATGACGATTTGTATTATATGAGTTATGTGATTTGGTGACCGAATGTTGTTCGGAGTCCCGGATGAGATCACAGACATGATGAGGAGTCTCAAAATGGTCGAGAGGTAAAGATTCATATATAGGATGATAGTATTCGGACACCGGAAGTGTTATGGGGGTACCAGG
>NC_057799.1:236389840-236423862 GCF_018294505.1 Triticum aestivum
GCGCAAAGATATGGGCCTTATTGGGCCAAGGGCAGGACATACCAGCCCCTAGTGAGCTGGTGCGCCCCATATATGCCAAATAGGAGGAGAAGGAAGGAGGGGAAGAGAGAAAGGAAAGAGGAGGATTCAGCCTCCCCTTCCCTTCTCTCCCCCCTCTCTTTCCTTCCCCCTCCAACACTTTTGGAAGGGGAGAGGCCGAATTGGACAAGGCCCCCAAGTAGGATTCCTTCTACTTGCGCGCCCTTGCTGCTCCCCTCCCCCTCCCACCTATATATATGTGGGGAGGGGGCGCCTAGAACACACAACAAACATTGTTAGCCGTGTGCGGGGCCCCCTCCACAGTTTACGCCTTTGGTCATATTCACGTAGTGCTTAGGCGAAGCCCTGCGCGGATTACTTAATCATCACCGTCACCACGCCGTCGTGCTGACGGAACTCTCCCTCGACACTTTGCTGGATCAAGAGTTTGAGGGACGTCATCGAGCTGAACGTGTGCAGATCGCGGAGGTGTCATGCGTTCGGTACTTGATCGGTTGGATCGCGAAGACGTTCGACTACATCAACCGTGTTACTTAATGCTTCCGCTTTCGGTCTACGAGGGTACGTGGAAACACTCTCCCCGCTCGTTGCTATGCTTCTCCTAGGTAGATCTTGCATGATCGTAGAAATTTTTAAAATACTACGTTCCCCAACGCATTCATCAAACTTAGGGTCACTAGGCTTCATCTTGTGAAAAGCAATGGACTTTTGAAGAATTTCATTCAGATATTTCAAGGAATAGTTTGGCAAGCGTTCCTCGAGGTAATTCCATATAGTGTATGCGCATTCAGAGTTTGCAAGCAAACAAGCTCATTTCTAGGCAATTCTCTAATGATAAGATTAACAATTCTAAGATTGTGAACCATGTCAAGATACTCATTGGGGGTAGGATGCAAAGGATTAATGGGAGGCACATAAGGGCTAAGAATATACTTTCTCAAATTATATTCACTGAAGATCTCAAGCATTTCATTTTTCCAAGAACCACAAAACTCCCCATCAAGAATAGGCACTCTATGTCTAATACTCCTGGACTAGACTCGTCCTTCTTCCTCCAATGGTGATTAAACCAAAGCAATGGAGACCAATGATCTGATACCAATCGAAAGGATCGAGAAGAGGGGTCTAGAGGGGGTGATTAGGCCCTTAACAAGTAAAAGTGGTAGCTTTTAGTTTCTTCAAGTTAAGGTTGAGTTTAGCATGTGTTAATGGGCCCACAATACATTTTACACAAGCATAGCAAGAGTATGAGCAGCGAAAAGAGTAAATCATGCAAGTGCAAGAATGTAAAGGGATGGGAATTGGAGGGTGCAAACGCAATGGAGACGCGGAGATTTTTGGCGTGGTTCCGATAGGTGGTGCTACCGTACGTCCACGTTGATGGAGACTTCAACCCACGTAGGGTAACGGCTGCACAAGTTCACGAAGGGCTCCACCCACGAAGGGTCCACGAAGAAGCTTGTCTACCCCAACATGGGCATCGTTCATGAAGGACTTGCCTCACTCGGCTGGATTATCATGTAGTAGGCGATCTCCTTGCCCTTACAAACTTCTTGGTTCAACTCCACATCATGTCGGAGGCTCCCAAGTGACACCTAACCAATCCAGGAGACACCACTCTCCAAAAGATAATAGACAGTGTGTTGATGATGACCTCCTTGCTCTTGTGCTTCAAATGATAGTCTCCCCAACACTCAACTCTCTCACACAGATTTGGCTATGGTGGAAGAAGAATTTGAGTGGAAAGCAACTTGGGAAAGGCTAGGAATCAAGGTTCAAATGATAGGAATGGAATCTCTTGATCTCAGCACATGAGTAGGTGGTTCTCTCTCAGAAAATGAATGGTGGAAGTGTAGGCATGTTCTAGTGGCTCTCTTCTCTGAGGAAGAAGGGGTGGAGGGGTATATATATATCCTCCACACAAAATCCAACAGTGACACACTTTTGACCCAACTCGGTGGCACTGATCAGAAATCTCAGTGGCACCAACCTGTGTAAAAGATATGAACGTAAGGAATCTAGGTGGGACCGACTGGAACAACTCGGAGGGACCAATGTGCAATGGCTAGGGCAAACCTCGTCTCGGTGGCACTGATTGCATCAACTCGGTGGGACCGAAGTGAAGCAATAAGGCAACAGAGAGTTGGCAAGCCATCTCGGTGGTACCGATTGCAATTCTCGGTGGGACCAAAACAATTGCAACTAGCAACAGAAAGCTATCAGGGCCATCTCGATGGGACCGAGATCCATATCGGTGGATCCGATTTGTTAAGGTTTGGCACTGGCTAAGTCCAGATGAACTCGGTGGCTACGGATAGGAAATTTCGGTGGGGCCGAGTTGGAATGTAGGGTTTGGACATATTTGGATGGAGAAAGTGGTTGAGAGTTTTGGAGTAATGTCACTAAGCACTCGAGCAAAAAGATCATTAAGTAACACCTCATCCCCTTTTAATAGTATTGGCTTTTCTATGGACTCAATGTGATCTTGGATCACTTAACAAAAAAAAGTAGGGTCTTGAGCTTTTGCCAATCCATCTCCTTCGCATTTTGAACGAGTTCCACATCCTCTTGTCCTTGCCATGACACTTTTGAAATTATCTGAAATATACTAGATAAAAACTATTTGTCCAACAAAATATATGTTGACATTAATTACCAAAACCACCAAGGGAGCACTTGTGCTTTCAATAGGTGTTAGAGAGACTATGTAAACTAGATTACTGACTCTAGTGCAAGTTGGAGACTATTGGAAATATGCCCTAGAGGTAATAATATTGTATTATTATATTTCCATTTTCATAATTAAGAGTTTATGTTTCATGCTATAACTGCTATGATTCTCGAATATGCGATTCAGTGGAAAATTCGCATGCACGTGTGAAATGATAAATAGTATAATATAGGTTCCCGGTCTTGCCTCTAAGACTGGCTCACGTGTTGTTGGTGATCATGTTTTCTGGATCTTAGGATATTGTTAAGTGTAAGGATAGTCCTAAAACGACACTAAGAGTATGAGGTTAGAAGAACGATCATATTGAATCGACACAAACTTGTTTGTTATACTTTGAGATAATATCGTCTGAAATCAATTGTTATAACACAGAGTGTTAGCATGTGTTTTAGTTCCTCGGACCATGAGAGTATCGTAGTCACTTCCTACCGTACGGTGTACTTTGGGATAGCTCAAGCGTCATCCGTAACTAGGTGATCATAACGACAACTTACAGGTTCATCAAAAAGTTTGACAAGGGACTGGATAGCTGAAGAGTGGGATTTGCTCCTCCGACGTGGAGAGATATTTTTAGGGCCCTCCCGGTGTGACGACATCCATCATCGTCTGGCAGACAAACGAGAAAGAAGAACAAAACCGGCAATGAGGTCAACGGTATAGTGAGCATGTGCATGATTCAGTAGGATACCGATGCATCACGGGTTTTGTAAAGTATTGTGAAGCAAAGGAAACATCACATAGCAAAGGGAACATCACATAATAACCAAAAGGTTCACTCGAATGTCATTCATGTAGTCATAGGGATTGATATGGACGTCCACAGTTCCGCTATCGGTCACTTAACGAAGGGATTTCATTCATGTCTGTGATTACCGAACCTACGGGGTCAGAAACTTAAGGTGATCATGATCTGCTGAGTGTTAGTAGGACGAGAGTATCGAGATTTTTTGTGTGGAATTGCTTCGTTAATATTCAGAATAGTTTCAAGAGGAATCGGAAGCGTTTCAAGGTCACCGAAAGAGTTTCAGAGTTTATCGGGCAATACCGGGTATTCCCGATAATTAATATATATAGGTGAAAAATGTTTCGGGTGATGTTAAATTATATATAAAAGACTGTAGTAATTATTAGAAGACTTTTATATTTAATAAAATATCAAGGGGCCTTAAAAGGCCAAGAGGTGTAAGGCAACTTGGGCCACAAAGGCCCAAGTGGAGTTGGCGCCCCCCTCCTTATGGGGAGGGGAGCCAATCCTAGTGGGGGAGGAGTTCAACTCCTCTTCCCTGCCCGACGCAGCAAGGAGGGCCTTTCTCTCCTTGGTGGAAGCCCTCCTCTCCCCCTCTAACCTATATATACTCGAGGTATTGTGCCCTATTGTATATACAAGTTTTGGAGCCTCCTCTAATTCATCTAGTTCTAGTTCTAGTTCTAGTTGGTCCTAGTTGACTAATTAGAGCTAGACCTAGTTCCTCTAATCCTCATAACTAGAAGCCCAATGTGGTTCTAATCTCCCCCATTTAATTCTCCGACGACGATTAGCTCTGGATGGCGAAGCGGTCCGGATCTTGAAGACCGTATGCTTTCAACCAAGTAGAGAGATTGTGCTCTCGGTCTTCCATTCGCGGGATCGTCATTAACGGTTCGAGGGACTCCAAGTATGGTCTACACCGACTCGTCTACTTTCGCTGCAACTCCGCAGTCGGTAACGATCGTTGATCCAAACCCTCTATGCATCTTCATATTGTTCCTGGGTGATCGTAAGACGTTTTTTTTGTTTGTACACGTTTTCAACAATGTTTTAATTCAACATATTGTGGTTGAGTTGTTCATAGTTACGCGCAAAAATGTCTAGTTATTGTTTTATTTTTTTATTTTTATTTTCCTCAGTACAATCCAATTAATTGAACATGCATTTAAATCAGAACAATCCATTTCCGAGCTGTCCGTCCCAGTCTCCATCGCCGGTAGGAGCACCGAGTACGTGCGTGTACCCCATCGGCCGTTGGCGTGACGTCTGGTGCCCACCGCCGTCCGTAACCCGCACGACGCACCATACCCGTTTACCCACCCTTTTCCTTACGAACGAAACTGCTAGCCATCAATTCTTCAACCCCAGCGAGAGCAAGACACGCAGCAGCGGAATTAGACTGACGAGCCCCAGAAGCCAAGCCAAGGGAACGAACCCGCCGGAGCCCCGGTCCACGGCCCCATGCCCTTCCTCTCGACGCCCTCGTTCGACCTTTCCGCCGGCGCGGAGCCCACACTCGGCCCGCGCCCTCCTCCTCCCCCGCCCCCCACGCCTCCATCGCAGCCGCAGGTGTCCGAGGCGGCGGCGAGGCGCCTGCGGGAGGCGGAGGAGCGGCTGCGCGAGGCCATCCAGGAGCTCCACCAGAGCCACGGCCGGGATGAGGAGGCCGCCAAAGGGGGTGGGTGGGGGTGCTGCGTGCACCAGGGGGAGTCGTGCGCGGCGCACGCGGCGGGGAATCTGTGCCAGACCTTCCTGCTCTCCTACGGCGTCCGTGTCGGCATCGGGATCCTCCTCCGCGCCTTCAAGCTCGCGCGCCGCAGATCCTACGCCTCGCTCCTCGATCTCAAGGTCCCAAAAAACCTTACCAACTCTTTCTTCTTCTGCGATTTCTTCTTCTTCATATCTAATCTACAGTATATGTTGGGTTTAGTCCGAATTCGTTGCTATAATGTATGTGGATATGTTACAGCTAGGTGATATCACCATCTCTATGATTATTACTTACTCGAATAAGGGGCAGTGAGTTGACTCTACTATTTGTTGTGTACGAGTAAAATATTCTGTCCAGCTGTTGTGTCTGTAGCGGGGATAATAAGTACAGTAGTACATGGTGTTACTCAGGCTGATTGCTTTAACTGATGTCCTTACAGAATATTTCCTGCTATGCATTGAATTGGTCTGCTTCCTCTTGTGTTGCCCACACTCACACCCCTTCCCAGAAAAATAGCAATTTCTTTTGTAGGCCAGCTGTGTTTTATTGCTGTTGTTCTGTCCTTCTCATCGATTCATTAGTTTTCATCTCTGGTTTTTTTTACCTCCCTCTGTTTTGATCAATGAGTGAAACATAGAAATGTAGATTGTACCAAATAATATTTGTTCTCGCTCAAATCTTCTATTTATCTACAGCAACTGGTTTCGGAGAAAGATCTAATAGTAAGGGAGGAAGCTTGCCGGGTAGGGTTACTTTTTGGAGGATTCACTGGATCATATCATGCACTGCGATGTTTCCTTAGGAGATTTCGCAAAAAGGAAACACCATTCAATGCGTAAGTAACTGGAGACTTATGCCCCGTTGTTTACATTCCTCTTATTTGATTGATTAGGACACATGTTCAACATAAGTGTGCGCTAATCACTTAATCAGTGCTTGGACCTGGGAATGTCCCTGAAGAGGTTCAAAATAGGATACTTTCTGTTATACGATTTTTGTCAAACATATTCATGACTCAACTGAAGGGCGTGATGGAGCAGAATATTATCAGGTTCGGTGGCAGGCTTGGCGATACTAGCACTAGATGATTCGAGTAGGAGACGCACCCTTTCTCTATATCTTCTAGCAAGGCTTGCTCAGGTAAGCAACAACTGGAGTAATTTTGTATTGAACTTGCGTGTAAAGTATATCGTCCTCATGTTGTACTGCTTGATCCTTTCAGTGTGCATATAACTCTGCAAAGTCTAAAAATAGATTCCACTTCTGGGGTAGCCATTGGAGACATGGAGATGCATTACTTTTTTCTGTCGCATCTGCCCAGGTAACTAAATGAAAATGGCTGACTTGCTTTAATCTAATGAGGATTTTGTTATGGAGGGAAAAGCTTGTGTAATCACTTGATTTATCATTGCAGATTATGTATGCTTTTGTAATGAGGCCTGAAAGCTTACCAAAATCTTACCGAGACTTCATCCAAAAGACAGGACCAGTTGCAGAACCTGTTTACAAGGCTGTCAGAGATAGCTGCAGAGGTGGCCATGTGGATCTCATTGGCCTCTCGGCCTATTTCGCAAACAAGAAGAATTCAAATTTGATAAATTTAACAAGAAGTCCGTCAATTATTCCATGCTCTGTTATTCATCCTGACAGAGCATCGTGCTTGGCTCATAATGTTACTGTCACTTCATCAACATTCAAGAAAACGTTCCCTCTGTATTTCTCATTGACATTTGTCCCCTTTGTTGTTCTACGTCTTCAAAAGGTAACTTGTCACCAACTATATTTCCTCTATATAGTCGAAGACTGCTGTAAAACTGAAACTTGACACGTGATTGCATTAACATGTGTGTGGTATGCTTGTTTCCTAGAAAATTTGATGCTTCAAAGAAAAACTAATCTTACAAGTACCTTCAAATTGTATTGTCCACCATATTTGTACGACTTTAACTTTCTCTAATTGCAAATGTGCTTGGTTCATTCTTTGATTTTTATTCTACCAGTGAAATAGAATATTGGCCCCCAAGTCCTAAACAGCCTAGATTGGCTTAAATATTTAGCCTCATTATTTGTTACTCCCTCCGTCCCGGAGTAAGTGACTCAACTTTGTACTAAAGTTAGTACAAAGTTGAGTCACTATTTTGGGACGGAGGGAGTATTTAACCTAATATAAGATGTTTTAGGTCACTAAAGTAATGACCTAAAACGTCTTATATTAGTTTCAGAGGGAGTATATCTGTTCATTCATACCCATCTCCAATGTCGATTATCTAATACATAAAATTGCTTGATCAAATAGTTTTTGGAATCCCCAGCTGCAACCTGCTGGCGTGCTCTTGTGGGTGCAGTTCGCTCTACCACTTTTTTGTCTGCGTTTGTCACTCTCTTCCAGGTAATTATCAGTAACTAGCATGTTCCTTTCCACATAATTCTTTCATGATTGTAATACCTTTCTGGCATCATTGGTAGTCTGCCATCTGTTTGCACCGTAAAGTTGCAAGCAAAGACCACAAACTTGTGTATTGGTTTGGTGGTTTACTGTCTGGTCTTTCGATTCTCCTGGAGAATAAAGCAAGACGAGCGGAGTTAGCTCTCTACGTACTTCCCCGTGCTGGAGAATCTCTATGGTATATATTGATCAACCGCCACCTCCTCCCAAATATAAAAAATGCTGAGGTAAGCTTCTTTGTAGCCAATATTTTTTCCTTTGGCCTCAGCTCTTCAAGAGAAGCTATTTGAAGTTTGCTTGTACTATGTCCTTTAGTTGGTACTCCCTCCGTCCCAAAATTCTTGTCTTAGATTTGTCTAGATAGGGATGTATCTAATACTAAAATGTGACTTGATACATCCGTATCTAGACAAATCTAAGACAAGAATTTTGGGACGGAGGGAGTATTTAATTAATGTGATCTGAGTGAAAGACAATGTCAACTAAAGTTATCCTTTGCCCAAGAAGTAGGACATTTTATGGTGATAGCAGTGTGCCTTTTGCCTTGATCACCGCAAGGGATCCTTTAACCTACGTAGAGGTCGTGTTGAGAAAATATTATAGTGCAGTTTGCTGAGATACAAATTGTTGTGGAAGATAGCCTTTGAAGAATCAGTATTATAACTTTAGCTAGGTTAAATGATAGTGGTGATCGGGACTTGACTTCTAGATGCTGGATTAGTTCCAACAATTAAGTGCAACTGCAAGAGGGTATCATGTTGGCAGTCTGACATGGTAAGTTTTGTGTAGTGTCTCAGGAAGAAACTAGCTGTTTGGTGTCTTTGGTCTGTGTCATATTTTTGCGGTCATTATAATCCAGGTGGTCTTACTGGCTATCAGTGTTTGGCTACAAAAAATGATCATAAACTGCACGAAATGGTTGGTAAATCTGGTCAAGGTGGCTAAAGTCTGGTAGCGCAAACTTTGGCTCTCAAGGTTTGAAGCCAAACAGCCACAGTAACCGCAAACAGTTGAAAGTGTCTTTCATTTTGTTTTATCTTAACTTTGGCTGTCAAGGTTTGGAACCAAACAGCCACAGTAACCACAAACAGTTGAAAGTCCCTTTCATTTTGTTTTGTTTTTTAAAAGAATTTAAACCCGCAGATAATGAGAAAAATCTGCTAGAATTACTCTGGGTTGCAGTGCGTAATCTTCACTTGATAGCGATAGTATCTGTTTCTATACTTGAAATACGAGTACCAACTTTTTCCTCTGTATTTTCATTGTATTTCGCTCTGTTCCATGCTTAACAGATTCTTTGAAAGTACTGGTAACATTGGGAAAATTTCAGGTGGGTCTTTTCTGCATGTGCATGGGAGGGATCATGTACTTTCTGGAGTACGAGCCAGACACCATGGCTCCATTCCTTAGAGGCCTGATCCGGCGTTTCCTGGCGAGCAAGATAACCAACCCAAGCCCGCCTCCGAATCGCAACGCCTCCTACTCCTACCTTCAGACGCTGAACGTGTTGGAGCAGTCAAAAACGCATCCTACCCCGGAGAATGGCCTCCCTACGTCAGAGACGTATACCCTTGAATCAATTCCTGGACTTTAAGAGTTAACAGTTACTCGTACTAGTAGATATCACACTCATGGTAGTCTTTAGTCTGCGATTGTAATAAACAAATTATGGGTGCGTTTCAGGAGGGGTAGGTGACTAGGTGTTGGCGCCCCTTGCACAAATAAAAGGGGCAACGTGTATCTGTCGTGAGTGGAGCATTCTAAAGCGATTCTTGTTCATACCCTTTTCGTTATAGGCTATCCATGTTCAAGAATTATCTATGTAAAAGTCTTGCAAGATCATGTCGCCGTTAAACAACAGGCTTCGTCTTCTCTAAATGGCACTGTTTGATTCCTGAATTTGGTGTATTTGGCTTCTTTTCTTAGAGCAACCCTAGTGAGTCGCTGTATCGGCGATCGCCATCCATCATATGGAGCGTGCTTTATATGAACTAGCAACACCATGAGCATTAGTAACCAACTCTGACATTTGGTTTTCTTTTGTCCTTTGGCAAACTTGGCAGATCTTTGGCTGCAAGGCGGAGGTAAAGAATATCTTCAAAATCAATTTTAATGCCATCATTGCGATTTTCAGCAAGCAATTTTCCATGCCAGATAGAGCAATTGGTATTGCCATAGGAATAAGCAGTGCAGGAGCACAGTTCAGACAAGCTTCCTCACACATACTATGAGTGGTAGCAAGGTTTACGCTTTGTGAGTTGTAGGGCAATGTAACCCGAGCAATGGGGTGAAACGTGTCTGTTGAACTTGTCGTGTTCTTGTGACTGGAGCAATACAGCGGTGTATTTTTGATGCACCCTTGTGTTTGATCACCAAAATCCCAATGCCATGGCGACTTCTTAGAGAAGCTCTCCATGCAGTCACAGGGTGGCTGCGCACTGCCATCGCAGATCGTGAAAGGTCCGCAGGTTATAGTCGGAGCGCAGAAATCAACAGGGTAGGCAAATATGGTTTGCCAAGATTGTTCGGCCTCTGACCAGATATTAAGCTTGATCTGACTAGAAATGTCTAGCGAGACAAATGAGTAAGATGATTCATTCGGTGGAGTGTACATATAGTACTCCTCTTCTCTGGTATTAACATAGAGTGGGACAATCGAACCTTTTGCCCGTGGAACCAATTGTAGAAACTTCTGGATTCTTGGCAAAAGTTTCAATATCGTTGATGTTTCAGGCGCATAAACAACCTGGTACCCTAGCGAGGATTTGCGGCGCTTAAGAACTATCCCGTTGCCATTGGTTTCTAGCTCGATACTATACGAGCCAAGCCCAGGATCAACGGTACTCTTTTTCGAGATTACCCGACGATTTAAACGGGTGACTCCAGCCAAATTTGGCACCAGGGAGCAGAACATCCGTTGGGTAGTCGAAGCTTTCCAACAACAGTTGGCCAGATGATGATGTAAGGGTTAGGTTTGCACTGTCCATGAGGACTACAGTGGTGGTGTTTATGCTGTTGGTTTGTGTCCTATTGTTGTATACAATATAGTTGATCCATTGCGCCAAATGGCGCAGAGACATGCTAAAGTCATGTTGTTGATGAAAATAGTTTCATTTTGCAAGGACATATTCGATATTGGTAGTACAAAGCCCATGTGTTAAACCACGCTATATTGAAAATATTTTTATCACCCTGAGAAATCTGAGTTTGAAAAAAAATCATATTTGTATAACATATATAGACCAGTTAAGGAAGCGTTTTTTAGTTCAACATATGGTTATCATGCTGAGAAATCTGAGTTAAAAAACATGTTTGTATAAGATGTATAGACCAGTTAAGGATGTATTTTTTTAGCTGTGTTTGTACCAAACTTCAATTTTCCATGTGCACAAAAGAAAAGAAAAACTCTATGTGTTGTGCATATGGAGGCATAGGTATTTGAAAGGCCCATATGTTACCTAGCCCGGCGAGAGAAACATACTCAACTGGTAAGATTTCTCCTTTTCTACTATTTCGAATTTGTCTTCATGCATGGATTTTTTTTATTGAAGGATAGTACCGATGTTGTCTTGGGCTGGCAGACCTCCAGGTTGCACCAGTTGCCAAAGAGAAGAGACATTAGTAGGAATCGAAACACCGAGGATTGACCAAATCACAACAGCGAAATTGCAAATTGTGGTCATTTTTCATATATACATGGAGTCGCAGGTCATTGCATTGCTGAAGCAGACTAAAATTTAGGAGAACGTATGAGAACATAAATGATGTAAAGTCAGTTCTGGGTTTAAAATGGGCATAAGTAGTATTTCAGTAGAGCTGCATCGGAATGCACAAAGGCTTAGTAACTGCAACAGTAAACGACGTAGATGGCGCAAAGGCACGCTAAATTCATGTGCCCGATGGAAAAAATATCCATGGTTTAATCCCCTTTAATAGGAAACATGATCGATTGTTGTCTACAATAAGATGTATATACACATTTTAATTTGATAGCACAATATACTTGCTACCATGTTTGTTGGGGGAACACAATTGAACATATAAATCCGGAAGAACTGCTAGCTAGGACCAAAGCCTCCACGTCGGCTTTAAATCGCTATTGCCACCGCCTGCAAATTCTGTGCCCCGCCAAGGGCATTTTAGTCTTTTCACCTTTGGGTATAAAAAGCAGCCCGCCCGTGGAGAAACCCTAGCCGCGCCCTCCGCCCGCACTCGAGCCCCGCACTCGCGCCTCCGCCCGCACTCTCTGCTCTCTTCCCCGATCCCCTCCCACGAACCCTAGCATCCTGGTGCCGCCACCCCTTCCTTCTCCCGCCCCCCACCCTCCCCCGCGCCGCGAGCCCCTCCCTCCACTTCGTCGCCACCGCTGTCTCTCCTCTTCCTCCCCGCTCTAGCCCCTCCAGGTCGTCCGCTCGCGGTGGTTCCAGATCCTGCGCTGGTCGTCCCCATGGGTGAGGAGGGGAGGTTGGGTCTTCAAGGTTGGCGGAGGTGCAGGGGAGACCGGCAGCGTGGGGAGGAGCAGTGAGCCAGGAGCCAGGGAGAGGCCAACGTCGGGGACAAGAAGCAGCGGGGCCAGCCGCCCATCGCGGTGGTTTGGAGGGAGAGGGAGAGGGAGGAGGTCGGCCACGAGAGAAGGAGCAGGCCGGCCCTACTTCGTCATGGAGGATGTCCAGCTGCTCGTCCTCCTCCGCCTCTTCTCCAAGCGTCCATCCTATCCCAACTCAGCTTCAGGTACACAATCATACTTCTCTTCCTGATTTTTTCTCTCCCTTTCTTCCAATCCCCTAGTTTTGTTTCTCTGTGCCTGCAAAGTGTTTGATGAAAATCCAATAAGGCTGGCAGGGCAGTATTAATCTATGTAAGTCATCTGATTTCTTTTTCCTATTATTTAGTTCCAGTAGAAAATAACAAGTTGAGTAGACCGACTAGCTTTTTGCAATTTAGGTATTGAAGAAGATCATCATGACTGCTTTTTCTTTCATGCAATAGTTCAGGTTTATTGTTCTTAGTTTTTCTGTAGTGGTTAATTTGATTGCTATGGATTAAAATCTAGAGCTACCTTATAATACTGCTTGAAAATAGCTTTGGCTCTTCACACATGGGAGTAATAGGACAGTTTGCGTTCCTATTTTCTTTTCTCTGTATATGTACATAGTTTTCAGATTCTATTTGTTTGCTACTGAAGCTTATGTTTTTCTTTTTCAGAATTGGGTGCGTATGAACAATGCAACGGAGGTTATGTTAATTCCTAGAATCTTATATGTTCTTTTGTCTCCTGGTGATTACTTCGAATGGCTGTGTGAGGTAATAGAGCTAATACCTTTTGTTTCTTCATCACTATAAACCGTGTCTGATTTTAAAACTGAGAGCCATAAAATATATGCATTAATCTCTCTTGATATTTTCCCATACGACCAACATTAATCTATGTTGATGTGTTCTATGCCAATTCATTGCCGATGGAGTGCCAACATTAATCGTATATGAAATTTAGTTCTAACTTGCAAAAATGTTCTGATTACTGTTTGTGTGTGTGTGGCTACACATCTGTGCCGTTCCAGCTGCTCTGTTCTTACTTTGAACACCGAGTTGAGCAGTGGTTCACGCGGGAAAAAAATCAAACCGCTTCAAATAAAGAAATACTCTTCTGAAACTATGCTCCTCTTAGGACAGACACACCTCCTGTGCATATGGTTGCAGGTTGTATCCATGCCAAGATAGCACCTTGTATGCATAAGATGGACCATATTTTGAATATACGAAAAATCAATTTATTTAGTTTTCTTGCTGTCAGAATAAGAGCGTGAAACCAACTTCCATCAAACACATATCTGCAGCATTATACTATGTACATGGTGCAGATATATATATTTGTTGACCAAGCAATTCCTTTCTTCTGAGTAAACGAACATATAAACCCGGAAGAACTGCTAGCTAGGACCAAGGCCTCCACGTCAGCTTTAAATCGCTATTGCCACCGCCTGCAAATTCTGTGCCCCGCCAAGGGCATTTTAGTCTTTTCACCTTTGGGTATAAAAAGCAGCCCTCCCGTGGAGAAACCCTAGCAGCGCCCTCCGCCCGCACTCGAGCCCCGCACTCGCACCTCCGCCCGCACTCTCTGCTCTCTTCCCCGATCCCCTCCCACGAACCCTAGCATCCTGGTGCCGCCACCCCTTCCTTCCCCCGTCCCTCCCCCACCCCTCCCCCACGCCGCGAGCCCCTCCCTCCACTTCGTCGCCACCGCTGTCTCTCCTCTTCCTCCCCGCTCTAGCCCCTCCAGGTCGTCGCTCGCGGTGGTTCCAGATCCTGCGCTGGTCGTCCCCATGGGTGAGGAGGAGAGGTTGGGTCTTCAAGGTTGGCGGAGGTGCAGGGGAGACCGGCAGCGTGGGGAGGAGCAGTGAGCCAGGAGCCAGGGAGAGGCCAACGTCGGGGACAAGAAGCAGCGGGGCCAGCCGTCCATCGCGGTGGTTTGGAGGGAGAGGGAGAGGGAGGAGGTCGACCACGAGAGAAGGAGCAGGCCGGCCCTGCTTCGTCATGGAGGATGTCCAGCTGCTCGTCCTCCTCCGCCTCTTCTCCAAGCGTCCATCCTATCGCAACTCAGCTTCAGGTACACAATCATACTTCTCTTCCTGATTTTTCTCTCTCCCTTTCTTCCAATCCCCTATTTTTGTTTCTCTGTGCCTGCAGAGTGTTTGATGAAAATCCAGTAAGGCTGGCAGGGAGTATTAATCTATGTAAGTCATCTGATTTCTTTTTTCTATTATTTAGTTCCAGTAGAAAATAACAAGTTGAGTAGACCGACTAGCTTTTTGCAATTTAGGTATTGAAGAAGATCATCATGACTGCTTTTTCTTTCATGCAATAGTTCAGGTTTATTGTTCTTAGTTTTTCTGTAGTGGTTAATTTGATTGCTATGGATTAAAATCTAGAGCTACCTTATAATACTGCTTGAAAATAGCTTTGGCTCTTCACACATGGGAGTAATAGGACAGTTTGCGTTCCTATTTTCTTTTCTCTGTATATGTACATAGTTTTCAGATTCTATTTGTTTGCTACTGAAGCTTATGTTTTTCTTTTTCAGAATTGGGTGCGTATGAACAGTGCAACGGAGGTTATGTTAATTCCTAGAATCTTATATGTTCTTTTGTCTCCTGGTGATTACTTCGAATGGCTGTGTGAGGTAATAGAGCTAATACCTTTTGTTTCTTCATCACTATAAACCGTGTCTGATTTTAAAACTGAGAGCCATAAAATATATGCATTAATCTCTCTTGATATTTTCCCATACGACCAACATTAATCTATGTTGATGTGTTCTATGCCAATTCATTGCCGATGGAGTGCCAACATTAATCGTATATGAAATTTAGTTCTAACTTGCAAAAATGTTCTGATTACTGTTTGTGTGTGTGTGGCTACACATCTGTGCCGTTCCAGCTGCTCTGTTCTTACTTTGAACACCGAGTTGAGCAGTGGATCACGCGGGAAAAAAATCAAACCGCTTCAAATAAAGAAATACTCTTCTGAAACTATGCTCCTCTTAGGACAGACACACCTCCTGTGCATATGGTTGCAGGTTGTATCCATGCCAAGATAGCACCTTGTATGCATAAGATGGACCCCCTGTGTTTGCTCGAGTGTATTGTACACCAAAATCATGAGAGCTCCACACATAAATTTTGCCCGGACTTACTATGTTCGTGTAAGCATTTGAAATTCTTGATGCATTTGAGACGGTGGAAACGAGAGAAGCTGGGAGCGTAGCACTGACCGTGACTGTGATTGCTAGAGGTAATATGTTAGGAGTTTCTCATGTTTATTCGCCACTTTTCACTGTCGGAGAGCTATTGTGTGTCAGACTGTTGTCATTAACATGGGACAACCTTATTATTTATTATGTTTGGGTCTAAAGTTCTATAAACAGATCGGATTGACGGGTGGTCAGATCATCTGGTACAACAGAATCAGTGAGCAATGAACATTCAGTCCTGATAAAGTCTGGGTCGTAGTAGCCTTGCCACGACATGAGCTGCGATGATACCAAATTCCTCTTAATCAAAGCACCACTTTGAACTCAATGAACTAGGCACAGTACATCCCTGTGTTGCGGTCTCTGATGCAAGATGAACCATAGATTGTAGCCAAGGCATCAACCATGTCTACTGTGTTTGCTTTTCTTTGATACAATTTCACATTTGATTCGATGGTTTTACATCATGGTGCAGGCGTCCCTCACAAATCATTACCATGTTTATCGACAATTTGTTATTTGCGTTATTTGTCTGAACCGGTACCATAAATGCTTCCTTCCTTTCTATGTACTGGAGTTTTCTTTAGGCCATTGTACAAAATAGGCGCCAATGCAGTTATGGACAGTACACTCACAATGATGATTCTATCTTCTTTAATATCTACTTGACGATTTTGAAAGTTCAATTATATATGTTCTGTGCATTGATTTTTGTAGACTGTTTAAATATATACCAGAACGCAACTTCTAGAATTCGAAGTTAATTGTATTTGCTCTGTTTTGGCAGCTCTAAGAGATAGACGAAGGTCTCAACTGGCTGGGAAGATTTGACAAGAGATGTGGAGATGGGGCACGGGGAGGGGAGGGCGAGTCGGCCTGGAGGCCCCGGTTGTGGCTTCGACTAGGCAGGCCTGGGACTCGCGGTGGCGGGCGGCCTCGCGCTGGAGCTGGTCCTGGCGGGCGGCCTCGGCCTCGTCCACACGGACTTCTCCTGGTTGTCGAACCGGTCGAGGTTGCAGCTCTTCTTCTCCGTAGCAGTGTCACCTTAGTTTTTTCTTTTGCATGCGTCGCTTCGGCCGGCTTTGCTTTCCATGTCCTCGTGCTCTTCGATTTTCTTGTTCTCACTTCTCTTTATCTTGTTGCTGCAGGGTCATCCAACTTCTTGTTTATCAGGCTACCGTTTGATAAAATGTAAGATATTTCTGTTTGGAAGGGTAAGATATTTCTTGCTCGTCTGCTGTTTGATAAAATGTCTCTGAGCTGAAATGTTTGTTCGTTGCTTCTTTCTCTTTCTGTCCAGGTTTCCTGACGTCCGGACCGGTCATACTTTTGCAAGGTTAGATGTGTTGTTATTGATGCACTTCATTGCTTCTTGCTACATGCTCTGTTTGCTTTGTTTCGTGGCCTACCACTTGTTCTTGTCTGGTGAGATTATGGTGCGCCTTGTCTTTTTCTAATGCTGTCAGCCTTTGTCTCCTTATTAGCCTGTTAAATTATGTATATGGGTTCACGTGTAAGCAAGCTGAGTGGGTTATGCAGGCTACTTTGTAAAATGTGCATGCATAACCGCCTGTAAAGGGGTCCAGTATATCATACAAAGAGCAGCAACAAATGCTTATTATGTTCCATTAAAGCAGATTAGAAGATTGTTTAGTTTGGGTAATTTTATTAATTGTTTTTTTTTTCTCCTAACTGACCGAACTGGCTTTATCCAAAAAGAAAACGAGCAGACTTCATTAGCTTAGAGAAGAGAATTTTTTTAAACGCTGTGGTTATAGAGTTGTGCTCGGTTTGCTTCTTTTGGTCATTCTTGATATAAGCAATTGGGTAGCGTTGCTGTTTACTCATATAAGGAATGGATTGCTAGGAATGAGTTTATCAGAGCCTACTGGAATGCACGCCCTCTGTCCCTGTTTTTGTCTCTGTAGCTAAACTTGAGAATTGTACACTTTGGTATATAAAGTTAGTTGCTGAGTTTACATGCAGTTATGAAAGTTAGAGCACATACATGCTTTATTTTACTTCCTTTAATACAGGGCATTCCATAATTACTAAGAACTGATTTGTTGAAGTGTGCCTCCCTAATTTGTCCAGATACATGCGAGCATTGCTGTGTCCAACCTGCACAAGAATGCCAAGAAGTCCTTCTCGGAGACGTAAGCCACGATGCATGTTTCTACCATGATTTCCTTCGATTGGATTTCGTAGATTTAGGTGTTGAAAAATTATGGGCTGTGGATGCAGGATTAAGGACATGTACCTGCACTACAACGAGAGATCTGGGCTCCTTCTTTGTGGCTTCCAAATTTGAAATGTTTCTTTGGGAGTTAGTTTAGTTTTCTGTTATGGATTCACAGCTTCTCACATGTACCATCCTCTTAGACCTTTAGATTTTCAAAGAAACAAATAAAGATATCGTGGTATGGTCTCAATAATACAACTTAAAGCTTTTCATGCTTTATATTTTCTTTGAAATTTGCTCTTGAAGAATCATGTATCTATGTTAGATTCGGTGAGAAAAGACGGCTTCCAAGCAGAGGATGCGCGAGTGTTGGCCACTTTGGTTTTTGACTTGGGTGTCTAAATATTCTCACCATACTTGGCTCCCTCTTGGCCTTTGCGCCATTGGCGCAACGAGTCATCTAGTTACATGAAAGGGTGCAGAGTCACACCGAAAGCTATAACTACCAGTAAATGTTATGCCAGAGCTATAAGACCGTCATTCTTCTCCTAGATCGCAACTTTTACCAGATGCCGGTAAGGATAGGCTAAATACGCAAAGGATCCTGTAATATAATGAATTCTAATTGTTATAAAAACTGGGGCTGAGTGTCAGATAGCAGATGCGGCAACTTATACACAAGCATTGTCTGCATGCACAACACAGGATAGCTACATCTTCGCTTCTTCCCAGCCCCAGGTAATTTCCATAGAAGCTTATCACAAAATTTTGGCTTATCTGAAGCTTAACACATGAATGTTTTTTTTTAATATATACTGTGAGGCAAAGCCCCACAGCCCTTTATTAGATAAAGCACCACTGTACAAGTAAAAAAACAAACTATACAAGGAAGGAAAACAAAAGGGAAAAGAGTCTACCTATTTGCTAACTAACTGTACTTGCTTTACAACAAAGAAGCAATCCAAGCCAATAGCTTTGGTTTGTTACAGTCCTTCACCCTGTGAGCAAGCAAAGAAATATCATGGATGAATTTACGCTTCCAAGCACTGAAAGTAGCTCTCTCAGCTTTGAAGATTCTGCCATTTCGCAAAATCCAAATATTCCATGCTGCTGTTAGCATAACTTCAACGAAGAAAGGGTGTGTGAAGCTGGACCTGGCGTGCAGGATACATTGCAGAATATCTGAGCCTCCAGACCAATCAATACCCAGATAGTTCCAGACTCTACAGCTGAAGGTGCAGTTAAAAAACAGATGTATTCTATCCTCATACGCCAGCTCACTACAGGTGAGGCAAAGATTGTCATCCTGGTTTGAGCGCCAGTGTCTCCTAACCAGCATATCCTTGGTGTTAAGTCGGTCAAAGAATAAAAGCCAGCCGAACACCTTGATCTTCATGGTGCACTTACTCTGCCAAAGCCATTTGCAAGGTTGTATTGTAGGTAAGTGTGAGTGCATGATCATGTAAAAACTTTTCGTAGTGTACCCTCCTGATTGACCAGGCCATATCCAAACATCAGGTAAGGTGGGGTCTCTGTCTAACTGCATGATCCAACTTTCCAAAATTTGCAACTCAGCAGCAGCCTCATGAGAAAGGGGCAAATAAAACATAGAGAAAAGATCTTGGGATTGAAGGAATCCCGCACAGAGATCCTGTCATTATTGACAAAAGAAAACAACCTTGGCAATCTCCAACATAGGGGTCTAGCAGAGCCCCCAATGTGCCAAGAATTAGTCCAGAACAAAGCAGAATCACCCATGTTGATATGTACTGAGGCAATAGCAGTATAAGCCTCATGCAGCTTCAGAACATCTCTCCACCAGAAAGATCCAGCATTAGCTGTTGCCTGTGGAACCCCATGATCATAGTAGCTATTCCATATCAGAGTCACCCAAGGAACATCAACCTTGTTATAGAATTTGTGAAGATGCTTGAGAAGCAGGCCTTTGTTCTGGATGTTCAGATTAATAATACCCAAACCACCCTTATCTCTTGGCCTGCAAACGAGTTCCCAAGCAGCCAGCGACTGTTTTGGAACATCACTGTTACCCCTCCAAAGGCATTGCCTGAAAATTCTGTCTAGTTGCTTAATGATCCCGGCTGGGATATTGAGGCTACACAGAAAGTATATTGGCAGAGAGGTCAGGACAGAGGTGAGAAGCTGCAAACGAGAGCCTTGATTTAGCATAGAAGAGCTTGCAGTTAACCTCCTTTCAAGACTGTCAACTAAGGGCATGAGGTCAATGATCCTTGGCCTTGTAGTTCCCAAAGGCAATCCAAGATAAGTAAATGAAAGCTGGCCAATTTTACAACCAAGAATAGCAGCAGGTCTGTCAGCCTCCTCATTAGGCATATTCAGTGGGATCATTGAGGATTTAGCAAAGTTGACCTTTAAACCAGTGGATTGTTGAAATGTAAGCAGCATATTCTTGAGGGCAACAAGCTCATCATCCTTAGCTGCAAGAAATAGGATCGTGTCATCCGCATATTGAATGATGGGAAAATCCCTGTCATGGGTCTGAAGAGGCAAAGAGAGTGTGCCAGACACCAGCATTTGATTGACCACAGATTGCAACAGATCTGCTGCGATGACGAACAGCAGAGGTGAGAGTGGATCACCCTGCCTGACGCCACACTTACACAAGAATTGCTTTCCAGGAATGCCATTTAACAGAACAGAAGAAGAACCTGTAGACAACAGCTGTTTAATCCAAAGAATCCATTTGGCATCAAACCCTTTATGCTGCAACATCTGAAGAATAACCTCATGCTCAACGGTGTAAAAAGCCTTAGCAAAGTCCAACTTAAGGATTATAATTGGACGCTTGGATTGTTTACATTGATGAATATACTCAAAACTCCAGGCCAGACAATCCTGAATCGACCTACCCTTAAGGAACCCATACTGATTTTTGTGGATGCACTTAAGGATCACCCTCTGCAATCTATTGGCCAACAATTTTATTAGGAATTTAAGACAAGTGTTGGTGAGGGAGATTGGCCGGAAATCATCGGGCCCTTCTGGTGAAATGATCTTGGGCATGAGCATAATGAGGGAGGAATTGATATTTTCCAACGAAAGCTTCCCCTCATAAAAATCCCGAATCATCCTCAAGAAGTCCTCCTGAATTATAGGCCAACAGCGCTTGACGAACATCCCATTAAAGCCATCTGGACCAGGTGCCCGATCCACCGGCAAATCCTTCAAGACTTTGTTAATTTCCTCATCAGAAAATGGCAAGGACAGCTCCTCCAGTCCCGGGATGGGTTGGATTAAATGATTCAAATCAAAGCCCATAGTGATCCCTTGGGCCTGGCCCATCCTAGATTTGAACAAGGCCCAAAGGATTCCCGCCATCTGAGCGTGATCAGTCACTGGATCAAGCATGGAACTGGTTTTCAGACTGGAGATGGAGTTTCTCCTCATACGCTCAGAGGCCATGGCATGAAAAAAATTTGAGTTCTCCTCGCCAACATTGATGTACCTAATAGTGCACCTCTGTTTCCAATATATATAGTGAAGTCTTAACAGATGTTCATAGTGAAACTTCACAAGTTTCCGGAAGTTGAATTCCGGCCGTGTTAAAGGTCGTACCTCCTCCAACTGATCAAAGTGCAGGATCACCTTTGAACAATCAACAGTAAGCTTTTTGATGTACGATAGCTTTTTGCTCCAAATTTTCAAATCATACCGCAGTCGCTTAAATTTCCTTGTGATAACCGCAGAAGCAGAAATATCAGAGAAGACAGGTGCATTCCAGGACTTGGAGACACAATCCATGAACCCCGGCATATCCAACCAGAAATTTTCAAACCGAAAAATCTTGGCCGCAGGAATGGTAGTGTTAATGGACACCACACAAGGCACGTGATCGGAGGTAGTTCTGGCTAGTGGAGTAACCACAGTGTTTGGGTAGTGTGAAATCCAATCAGCAGTAGTAAAGAACCAATCAAGTTGCTCAAGCAGGGGGTTTTGCTGCATATTAGACCAGGTGAAGCTACGGCCCTTCAAGGGCAACTCCAAAAGTCCAAGGTGACCAATTATTTCGTTGAAGAGAAAGATATCGTTGGTATCACCACCCGGGAGGTTTCGGTTTTCCAAAGATTTGATGAAATTAAAGTCCCTCAACAAGAGCCAATTTTCATCGGGAGGGATTTGTAGGTGATAAAGCCAACTAACGAAATCGTCCCTAGGCTGACCCTCACATGGCCCATAGACAGAGGTTAGGGTCCATTTTTCAGAATTCTGCAACGATTGGAAGGAGACGACAACACCAAACCTCTGAATATCCACAAGCTGGCCATGAAAGATCGAGGAATTCCAAACGACGAGAATCCCGCCAGAGGCTCCAACAGAAGGTGAGAACGCGAATTGATCAAACCGCCTAGGGCAGAAGGATCTAATCGTACGAATATCAAAGCTCTCACATTTAGTTTCTTGCAGACAAAGAACAGAACATCTGCTCTCCTCAATCTTAGCACGTAGATCACGCTGCCGAGCCTCAGAATTGAGCCCACGCACATTCCAACAGAGCACATTCCAGTTTCGAAAATAGCAATTATCCATAAAAAAACAACGCAGGGGTATAGTTGCAAATCCAGCTGCTTAACAGCATGGACATAAGCGGAACATAAGTAGCAGTAACAGTAACCAAGTATTGCAGACAGTCACTGAAAACAAAAAACGGGCACAACAACAAAAGCGCCCAACTCTTCGTGAAGCTTCGTGGGCCGTCAAGCATCATGTGAACCATCGCCTTCTGCAGCAGGACGGGGAGAAGCCATAAGCTTCTCAACCGATAACTCAGACGGATCAATGCCCAAAGCCACTCCAATGGCCTGCAGCGTCGGAATAGGCGTCGGAGGTGGGAGAGGGAGCATGCTGGGCTCATCATCAAGACGAAGCTTCTTGGCCTTCGGGCGACGCTGGGGGGCAGACCTCGGAGGGATGGCAGAGACTGGCTTCATGCCCGTCCTCTTGGCAGAACTGCGCGTCATCCTTCTAGTGGAGAAGTCGAGAACTGGCTCGACAAGCGTGATAGAGCGCTTGGAGCGTGCAGACTGACGTGGTCGCTTGCCCAGCGGAGATGGAGTAACCGAAGAAAATTGAAAATCCTCTTGAGAGACTGTGGAGGGAGAGGGTGGAACCTGGTAATTGGAGCACGAGAGATCATCAGGTGCCAACTCCTCAATGACCACCGAAGAGCTGGGTCCAGGAACGGAGACACCTTGCTTGGCAGATAGGAGCTGATACTTCTCTTGCAGATCGGCAGACCCAAATTTGACTTGTAGCAACGTCACAGAAAAACTAGGCGGACAAGCTGGTATATCCCTGATGAAGAATTCAGGCAACAAAGACTTGAATGATCTCTCCCAGATCATGGCCGGCGGCAGAACTGGCCCATAAAAAACCCGGACCATACCAAGATGAATCGGCTCCAGCTGCACTATCGGTGGGGCTTGTAGAGGCTGCTGGACCTCAGCCATATCCTCATCATCAGAAGAATCCACAGATGGGTTCAAAATCATAGAGTTCTGGTCCTGGACAGGTTGAACCTCCTCATGCTGCTGCTGATGGTCAGGCTGAATTTGCTCCTCCCACGGGCCCCATCCTGCTGCCTGCTGCACATTATCAGCCCATCCCGCCACCTCATTCTGGCCTTGATGAGGGCCCGGAGGAACGGCATTCCATCCCAGAGCAGGGTATGGAGGCATTGCCCAAAACGGTTGCGGCACCTGAACTCCAGGCAACGGGTGGGGATTCCCATTGAGGGGCATTGGATCCTCATCCGCTGGGATCATGGCACCAGCAAATTCCCCTGATAAGATATAGCAACCAGCAGACCAAGACACCATGACATCGCCCCAATTGGCAAATTCCCGAAAGGTGACCGAGCGAGGAACTAGCGCAATGTCAGGGAAGGAGGCACGGACCAAAGCTCTAACTTTACGCCTGTCAGTGCTATTCCAGTAGTGGAACTGTCCGAAAGAACCAACCATATCAGCAATGCACTGGGTGTTTCTGTAGTCTAAAGGGATGCCGATGAACATCAACCACCCCGTCCGCTGGCCATGAATAGCACGAAAACCTTCACCCTGATTATGCGGGATAAAATGGACAAAAAACTCATTGCCATCATCATTGACCCCTAAGGGAAACGGCGAATGCAGAGTAAAAGAGCCCCGGACAACTGGATCTTCCATCTCGAACAGACCAACACCTTGAAACCAAGTCTGAGCAGAAATAACTGGAACATGCATCACTTGAACTAGGAAATCAAGAACCTACTGACGACGGACCCCAACTAGCTCTGGAGGCGGGATCGGCTCCACAATGGCCACCATGTACTGTTCATGCGCTCGGGGTGGCGGGACGACCGGCGTGTAGAAGGTGCGGGGTAGACGATCTGCTCCGCCATCTTCAATGTCGAAGCCCGCAGGGATGAAGCGATGCGGGTCAATCTCAAACACCGCCATTGGAGGCTGCGGAGCAGGGGGCCGGACCAGAGCTGGGGGAAGCTTGGGTGTGCTCAACAGGGCGGTCAGGCGGCGATGGTGGCGGCGGAGAAGCAGAGGATGGGGTTTTCTCCGGAGTCGTTTGGTCTCGGGAAACTAGAGAGACGGGGGGAGAAAGGAGGTCCTCTGTTCGGTCCCGCTT
The DNA here is from genome assembly GCF_018294505.1 of Triticum aestivum. Lineage (NCBI taxonomy): Eukaryota > Viridiplantae > Streptophyta > Magnoliopsida > Poales > Poaceae > Triticum > Triticum aestivum. The sequence continues at coordinate 236,414,105 of NC_057799.1, forward strand.
CCCAAAACCCGGCGATGGGACTTTAGGCACCCAGACGGATAAGTCAGGCGGCTTGCCGGTGCAGTTTTTTTTAACGTGTCCCGAACGAAAACAATTGCGGCACCGGACCTGGTTCGTGCATGTCTCTGATGTGTGGCGCATAGCCAAGCAATGCTGACAGTCCCAATAACTCGCAGCCATATCTTCAATCATAACGTCAAAACTTTGCAGGTCTCGAATAATATCCACAGGGGATGAAGCCCTAGAGGCCAGAGGTGATGGGCTGCCACTCTCGTCATCAGACAGACAGATGGGCTATACCCTGGAGCCCAACTGAGGAACATGGCCTGGTGGAGGTGGCTGAGTGGGTGCAGGAGAATCCAAACCTTCCAATGTGAAAACTAATCGGCCACCCAAGGTTCCAGGGTTTAAACGGGCAGGAGATAAACCCTCCGGGGAAGGTGGGATTGTTCCAAACTGAATCGCTAGCCTTGCCGGCGGTGGGGTGGTCACCGGAGAAAGATCATCCGCATCCTCATGAGACGAAACACAGTAACCAGCTGCTCTGACCGTGGCCACCTCATCGGTGGACGGGCCATAGCTATAGCCCTTATGCGCCGGGTATTGCATGAACGTGGCGAACGTAGCATGTTTCTTAGGAAGAGATTTGGCCACGCGAGCATGGAGAGAAGATTTGGCCGGAGGAATTTCATGGCCTCTAAACCAAGGCGAGCTCTCCTCTTAGAGGGGCTAACTAAAACCCATTCCTCTTGGCATTCAGATTGCAAAAGACGAAATTCCTTCTGCCAATCAGGGCCGCCATGACCCTAGAGGTGGAAAAAGCACTTGAACTGATCACAGACAAAACTCCTCTGGTGCAGAATGAAAAAACCCACCTCCTTGCAAGAAACGTTGAAAGAGAAGACGCCATGGTGGAGGAAAGATACCTTGAGATGTGAGCAGTATCCTCCGATGGCCGCCTCAAGAGCGAACCCCACATTTTCCTCATCAAGCCGGAAGGTGTGCCGTGCAAAAGAGACGACCATAATGAAATGGCCCGTGTCCTCCGTAGGGTGCACCGATCCGTTGAAGGTGCGTTGGATCTCAGACGCCAACTTCATCCCCGGGGAGAAATCTAATCCCAAGGAGAGCGCTGCGTGGACCGCCATGAGGAAGAAGACAACCAGAGGCGAGAGGAAAAGACTAACACATGAATGTTATTTCTAGCATGGTTCAGTTAGCCTTCGCTTTGTTATACACTTGATCTAACCAAGCATTTAAGCAAGGCACTTATAATAGAGCAACATCACAACAGCTCTAGTTATTAGGACAAGGTTCAAGTGTAGCTTAAAATGCGAACAATTAACTGTACTTCTCTTTCTCTTGCTGAAGTCACAATACTGCACCTCTGCCTACTTATTTTGTTATCAGTGGCCATGTGCACGCCTAAACCTGAGATTATGATATATTTTTTCCGCCTCTGCCTACACACCTAAATACACCTAAATCAAACCGGTAAGTTAGCATGTCATTTATTTATAAAGCAACATCACATCAGTCTTCCAAGAGCAAGAGCCTAAAATATTTTCAGAGATGCGCAATTAAGATTTAAGATCATGCAATCACAAATAAATGATATGATACTAAATCTATACATTTTACTATTCAATCATTTTCCTTCCATAATGATTAATCCCCTAGTTTAATCTTGCACTGAAAATTGAATACAATGTGTGGCATGTATGTTTATATACCCAGGCTAAAATCTGAAAAGAGCAAAAACACTAATGTTAATAAATTCTTCTTTGGTAAAGTATTACATGGAATAAGAGGTTCAACTTTGTGTGCATCAAACGTCGTAAAGCACAAATATGCACTGAAAGGAACATTACATGCTTCAACCTATACATCATATCTACCATTAAATAGGAGAGGACCATAACAAAACACAATAAAGGGCAGTCACCTGCTTCTTCTCCCACCTTGCATCAATACAGTTATATATACAGATGAAAGACTCCAATAATGAAAGAATTCCTGGTTAGGGTTGCATGAATGGTGCAAAAAGTCAGAAAGGAAGCCACTACTCGATCACATTTAATATTTTTTGAGCATCTATAGGAAGTGCCAGCACAACATGTAACAGGTGCCAGCAAAAGAAATACATAAACATGCCCCAAGTACACACTTACAATCACAATTGTCGTCCTTTTGCGGACTCTGCTGCTTCCAGGTCTGAAATTAGTAACATTTTCACGGCATATCAGATCAAAACCTGACAGTAAATATAATCTCAGTTTAGAAAACCTAGAGAAAGAGTGGACAAAATAATTGTTTACCAGTCTGGAGAGTTGCATGCACAAACAGAGGTCCAAAGAAGCTAGCACCAATTCCAACTGAGACCACATTTGTCAATGGTTTCCCCCCAACCTGCATTTCAGGAAGTAGCAGTGATTAAATCTTAATTGTTTCTACCACATTTGACAAGTTAAGAAATTTGTGTTTCAAAATTTACCCATAAGCCACTCCTAAAAGTTTCTAAAAACTGCTTGATTTTATCTTTAACGGCCCAAACTTCAGGGACCACGTTCACTCCGTCACTGTTTATGGCTTCATCTCTTGGAGCCCTTAGAGCCAGATGGAGCACTCATCTCTTCTGGGTCCTATTTATCTGACAAACAAATCAATCAAGTCAACTGAGACATGTATTCCCTCCTTCCAAATGATATGTTATGAACGGTACAGCTTAAAATACAAAAGTAGTCATGACTAATAATTGTTTTGCAGCATTATTCTTCCGAATGATCTGTCAAGCTTCATAAAGTAATTACATACAAACTTTATATAAGCACCCAAGATACATGGCAAGACATATACAGAAAGCAAGTTGATGTCGAATAGGCACATGTGAACTGAAGATCGGCTACAGAGCATGACACTGGCCTTTTCAAATTATGCTAGCACTGAGTATATTCCTTTTAGATAAGGGATAAGTATATTTTTCGTCCCTCAATTATATCGAAAGTATAGAAATGGTCCCTTAACTTTAAAACCAGCAAAACTTAGTCCCTCAACTTTTCAAACCAGATAACTTTAGTCCCTGATACAGCTTTGGGTGGTTTTACTGAGACGTGGCATGATTTTGACTGATTTGGATGGTCTCGTTAGTGAAGTTGAGGCTGGCGGTCACAGGACGCTGAAAACCATGTTCGCCAGCACCGGTCTGCTACTATGGCCGAGCTATGTTTGAGCACGCCGAGCAGCCATGCCGAGCTGGCTGTAGCCGTTGTACCGCCATGACCATCCCAAGTGTACCTCCGTCCACGCTTGCTGCTCGAGCTGCATTCCGCTGTCCGATGGTTGCTGCATCAACCAAGCTCGCGTCGTGCTGCCCGGACAACAGTCGAACGCATATTCACTCCGCCGCTGCCATCGCCGTCATGCCTGCAGTACTGCTGCTGCAGCCCCAGCATCTGTTAGAATTAATGGGCTAGGCCCATAGCAATTTCTGAAATCTCAAAGCCCATGTGTAAAAATGGCAAGTGGTGGTGCTAAGTTTAGTCCCACCTTGGAAGTTGAAGAAGAGTTGGACCTCTTTATATAGTGGATTCTCTCCACCACTCTAAGTGGTGTGTGAGAAGAGAAAGGGAAAACCACACGCGCGCGCTCGCTCGCCTCGCGTGGCGTGGCCGAAATCCGGTCCGTCTCCTTGCAGGAGCGCAGCTTCCTTTTGCCGTTTTATTTTTATGTCTTGGCAGACAAGTTTTTGATTTCTTGTCCGGTAAGTATACGAATTAGAAACCGAGTCGGTTTGGGATTGTGGTCGCGACACAATACCGCCTCTGGTCCTAATATATATACAGCTACCGGCTGCGGCCAGAGACACACCGAAAAACACCTAGGGTTTTGCCTCATCTCACAACTTGCGCCGCCATCGTAGTCTACTCCATCCCAAACGCCGGCGTGCATCGGCGCGTGGGAGAGCAGGTCTCCGGAACCGTTCGTCTTTGCGATCCTGCACCGGGAGAGGACGAATTAGGTTTTTGGGAAGCGCTGTGCGCGACTGCTCAAATTCGTCATCACGGGTCGTCTTCCGTCCAAGTCGGGCGGTGCTACTCATCGTCGTATTCATCGCCGTCAGCAGCAGATCGTCGCCAACATCGTCATCAACACTGTCGCACCCATAATAGCTAACGATCAGTACGTCCAACATCCTCTGTTCATGTCTGTTTCTACAGCTATTGTTACGTGTTTGCTGCTGTTATGCATGTCTTGCTGTTCTTCTAGTTTGCTAGATTATTGCATGCTAGTATCTCTTCTAGTCATGAATTATTTACTGGAATTAATCATGAACTTGCCTAATATTCCAACAGCATCAGCGACACGCCGCCTGCGCTGCCCCCAAAGCCCTGCCCGTCCTATGCGTCGAAGTCGAGGTGGCCGAGCTATGTTTGAGCACGCCGAGCAGCCATGCCGAGCTGGCTGTAGCCGTTGTACCGCCATGACCATCCCAAGTGTACCTCCGTCCACGCTTGCTGCTCGAGCTGCATTCCGCTGTCCGATGGTTGCTGCATCAACCAAGCTCGCGTCGTGCTGCCCGGACAACAGTCGAACGCGATATTCACTCCGCCGCTGCCATCGCCGTCATGCCTGCAGTACTGCTGCTGCAGCCCCAGCATCAGCGACACGCCGCCTGCGCTGCCCCCAAAGCCCTGCCCGTCCTATGCGTCGAAGTCGAGGTGGTGATGGTCCATGATGCCGATGATCTCCATCCTCGCCGGGGTGAGACGTTGACAATGGAGACGAGCGAGCTGGCGTCGTGCACATGCACCTGAGCCCGGCATGCTCGCTTCGTCTACAGTAGTATGTGGTAGCTAGGAGACCACGAGGCACCATGGCATGTTGTTCGCAGGTAAACATACAGTACATGCATGGTGCTGGCATTTTCGCCATGGACGAGGTAAGGGTGGCAGCCCATACGGAGTTTGTAAGAGTACTGCTGTGGATTCACTCCTCACGAACACGAATTCGGGTTACAAGACCAGATACAAGAAGAATTGCTCAAGGAGGAAGAAGCCAGAGGTAGTAGGAGAAGAGGAGGAAGCCGCCGTGCCGATAGCCGTGATCCACTGGATGCCTCTCTCGTTGCTTTCCTCCAGGTATTTGTACCAGCAGCAGCTAGGCCCATGAGCTGGCCCAATGGGCAAAGCCCATGTTAGGACCTGTGTTAGGAGGGCTCCTAACATCCCCTCCTCCTTGAAAATCGGCTTGCCCTCAAGCCGATGCCACCGAGAACCGCCGGGATCCCATTGCACTCGATGTTCCTTGACTAGCTCAAAGTCGTAGTTGAGTTGAATGACGAGGTTGTAGTAGCCGTGGCCGATGGCGACCTGACCGAAGGAGGTGTCAAGGAAGTAGTCCTTGTAGAAGCTAATGTAGTACATGTGGTCGATGTAGCCTTGCAGCAATCCGGCATCAAGAACGACCGCGATGACATTTCCCCCTCCTTGAAAATGTTCTTCATCAGAGCATTGAGAGGACGACATACCACTCATAGGTTGTGCTTCATGGCTGGTGAGCATCAACCTTAGGATCTTCGACGGCTGAGGATTGCAAGCAGGCATGGTGACACCCCCGGGATCCCATGACTTGTGTACATAAATTGCAGCTTGTATGTCTTTATGCGCATATACGTCCTCATCGGGTGCAAGAAGTGTCAATTGCTGCTCTGACAAATGAATGCGGATGCCCATTTTAGAGATTGGCTCCGTCTTGTCAACCATTCCATCTAGTTTAGAAACAGCATGTGATGGGCATCTCAATACTCTGAGTATGATATCCAACAAGGAGCCTCTTGCTAAGCACCAATTTCTCAAGAAATGGAGAGGAAATAACATCGAAGGGTCGTTGTCGTGCAACGCAATAACCACCAACTGAATTAGTGTCCAACAGGTTGTCTTGGCATATATATCTTCAGCGATGGTCTGCTTGCTTGTGGCGGACGGCATGTCATGAGTGTTGTCACCAAACGTTGTTGCACCAAGTGGGGAACAACCCTTGAATGTGATCAGTGAAGTAAACTGAACTTTAGCTCTTGAACCCGCAAACTGAACATATGTGTCGTTGAGGAAACACATGCATGAGAAATCCTGTGTTAACGACTGAACTTGTTCACCACTGTGTGCATGAAGGAAGCTGAAAGTGAAATTAACACCATACATTGCATCATCTTGCGAAGTGATTCCCATTAGTTTGCTCATGATCCAAGTGTCAAAAATGCAGCAGTACCAAGCTTCATGTGCATAATTATCTCTGAATCGTAGCTTTACTGGCCAAAAATTGAAACCTGATTGTTGTTCACCTAGTGCAGACCCATGTGTATGTGTAGGTCGCCATAGTTGCAGCTGCACATATTGCAAATAACTGAAGTGCTCTTCCATGGAATCCCGCTCACAACCATCAGGGAAGTTCCTCCTCATCCCCTCAATCAAGGTAGGTTGTCCCCTGAACATGCCAACAATGCCAAGGAGAGTGGCAGTAATAGTACGATGATAGCTCAGAATACTATCCATGACAAGATCAAGCAATGGTTGCCTCACATAGGAAGACCACGGCTGCAATTCCACTTCTTTCTGCATTTTTTTAGTCTCAAGGATCCCATCACTGAAATCAGAATCCATTATCTCTGTTGCAACATGTACGTTCAGAACAACCAACATTCCAAGAATCTCCAAATACCCAGAATAATGATTGGCCTCACTACAGCGTAGTTCATATAGTAGTCCAAATACTACAAACTGCCATGGATGCTTTTGAGAGATAGGCTGCCCTTGTTCAGTGATGCTAGCTAGATCAGAAGAGAGCACTGGCTCAAGATGTATTAACTGAAGATCAAAACTGCTCGCCGTGGTCCAGTCACTATATTTCTTTATACTCCAAAACTGATGTATAACTGTGAGTATCCTTATGCATTTTCCCAGTAGACTGGGCAACCATGCCCATGCATTGCCAATGTGTAAGCAGATTGAAGTACAACCACTTCCTTTGAATTCCCCTTGACATGGAAATTTTCAGTGCACTGACACAAGCATAAACTGAATTGTTCCCTGTTTCTTTATTCGGAAATTGCAAGAACAAGATGGTCTTGATAGCTTCAGGTGTACATTCTTTTGACTGATCCTGAACAACAAATGTGCATCTTGAGCACAAAGTTCATTAGAAGTATGCACCTGAAAGATAATAGACCTCCCTTCCACAACACTCAGGTACAGACCGCCAATAATTTGCATGATCGGCTGACTCACGGCAGGAATATCTCTCGGCACTATGGGGCAACAGCAAGCAAACTTGTCCAAATAAAATTCAGTGGAAGCATAAAGATGGGTACACCATTCAGCAATTTCCTGTGATTGCACTCTGCAACATGGATAGAACTGCAAGTCTTTATAGTTCACCGGCTCCATATGTAATGTTGCTAGCCCCAAACAGGTAAGATAACCTACATGTGTACGACTAGTTTGAAGGCAAGATGATTCATGTACCACTGCTTGGCTGCGACCTGCTGGGTTGGACTGTTTAGCATCGGATGTTGCACGATCCAGTGGACGCCAAGACGGCAGTTGTGCACCCGATAGACAACTAAAATACACTTCCATGGAAATCACCTCACAACCAGAAACTTGAGGGAAAACCACATCTCTGAATAACCTTAGAACGGGTCCAGAACTAAACCATAATACTTCATGTGGCTGACAACGTATACCTGAACATGGCTCCTCCTGACAGCTTGCATCTGAATGAGACTTGAAAGACGGCCACGGCCTAGGCCTAAACAGGCGCCCGATGTGTTTGGTGCTCACTCCTAGAGGTGGTGGCCATGGTTGCTGCTCTGTGTGTGCAGTTGGCTGCACCGGATCGTCGCCATGGACGATGTAATCTGTCAAACACATGGTCAGCATCGGTGCAGAGAACTCGCTGAGGATGATGAGGACGACGCCGTGATCTGGCTTGCTCATCACTTGCGTGGAGGTGTTGACAGAGAGGGCATCGAGCTCCTGCACGCCGGCCTTGGGGTCGACGTCGGTGGTGGTCATCACGGGAGAAACGACCTTAGCATTAGAGGCCGTTGCCTGCACTGGAGTGAGTTGCTCGGCTGCTTGGTTGATGCGGTCGACCGTGGGCTCGAGGTGGATAGCGGTGGTGGCGTCATGGACCTCGTCGACGATGTCGATGGTGTTGACCTGGGTCGAGCACTCCGTCGAACAGGTGACAGGCACCATCGCGATGCACACCGGGGCTGAATCATGGTCGACCGTGGGGATCTCCTGGGCCTTGGTGGTGGAGCTGGGGACGTCGGGGACGGGCGCCGACGAGGCATGCGTCGTGGTTGAGGCCGCCGGATCGACAAGCGGGGTGACCATGGGAGGGTCACCCACCCGTGCAATCCCCAACACTGACTCACCTCCTCCGCCTGAGCACATAATCTCTCGAGATACCACAATAACTGCTCCTTGGCAGACATGGCATCCCACTATGGTGGTTTGACTGTGGGCATGGCGTCCTCGCCGGTGGAATCGGAGGGATTGGGAGTGGTAGAAAAATTGGGGGAAATTTGAGGGAGAAGGGTGGTGGCCTGGCTCTGTATACCAGATGTAAGAGTACTGCTGTGGATTCACTCCTCACGAACACGAATTCGGGTTACAAGACCAGATACAAGAAGAATTGTTCAAGGAGGAAGAAGCCATAGGAGAAGAGGAGGAAGCCGCCGTGCCGATAGTCGTGATCCACTGGATGCCTCTCTCGTTGCTTTCCTCCAGGTATTTGTACCAGCAGCAGCTAGGCCCATGAGCTGGCCCAATGGGCAAAGCCCATGTTAGGACCTGTGTTAGGAGGGCTCCTAAGAGAGTTGGCACCTCGCCGGCCCCGAAGGCAGTAGGAAGCTCAGCAACGCTACAGCAGGAGAATGGCCGCGTACGCTGCAGCAGACAGTGGACTGCGCGGTGCACATTGCCTAGGATTTCCGTTGCCTAGGCCATGCAGCCGCCGAGGCCGTGGTTGGTCTTCACTTCATCAGCGAAACCATCCAAATGAGTCAAAACAATGCCACATCATCAGTAAAACCATCAAAAGCGGTATCAAGGACTAAAATTATCCAGTTTGAAAAATTGAGGGACTAAGTTTTGCTGGTTTTAAAGTTGAGTGGCTATTTCTATACTTTCGATATAGCTGAGGGATGAAAAATATATTTATCCCTTTAGATAAAGATGACAGGAGTAAGAATGAAATAGAAATATAGAATGCACCTCAGTTTGCACCATTCCAGTTCGCATCCATCTCATTAGAACCATGATTCAACAACGGAAATTAGCAAACCAGCAAAATATGGACCTTTCCTGGACAGATGTCCCGTATCAAAACTTTAAGGCTCTACATAGTTTGAAACATAAGATTTCAAATGAGAAGGCTACTTAACAACATTTTGGATAATGCCAATGCTAGACCAGTTTGTTGGTATGGAGCGCTGAGGGTATAATGGAAGAGGTTTATAATTTTATCCTTCTTAATCTATTATCAACCAAAATAGTACTCCCTCCGTTCCAAATTAGATGACTCTCAACTTTGTACTCCTTCCGTCCGAGAAAAGTTGTCCCAAATTAGATGACTCAACTTTGTACTCCCTCCGTCTTTGTATTCCCTCCGTCCGAGAAAAGTTGTCCGCGCCTTAGTTCAACTCTAATTTTGCAAAAAAGCCCTTATACATTTTAAACTGTCGCAAATCA
>NC_057799.1:236424222-236427316 GCF_018294505.1 Triticum aestivum
GCTTCTTCCTCCTTCCTTCGTCGCCCGATCCGTCCACCGTCCGGCCCCGGCCGCGCTCTCCCTCCGCCCCGCTGACCTGCCCGCGGACTTCGCCGCCGCCGTCGGCCACGGGATCGCTGAGGAGGACGGCCGCGTCCGCGTCCAGGATCACCGAGGAGCAGCACGGCCGCGTCCCGGAGGAGGGAGGAGATCGAGGGGCTCGAGCACGGCCGGCGAGCGGGGCAGCAGCATCGCCTCCAGCGCCGGCGCCGCCTGCGTCATCGAGGAGCCCGACCCCGACTGCGGCTGCTCCTCCAAGGCGACCACCTCGACGGGCACCTCCTCCTCGTCGCGCTCCTCGCCGGCGCCGGTTCCTCGCGCCTGCGGCAACCCCAGACGTCGTTCCCCTCTCGCTGACTTCGGCAGGCAGGGCCACGCGGGTCTTCCCCGGTGGCGGGACCTGTTGCTGCCGCTGCCGTCGCCCGCCACCTACTGCTGCCGCTGCAGCCCGCCCGATCGAGTCCGCGCGGACCTGCTACTGCTGTTGGCGACTGCATCTCCTGCTGCTATCGGCGACTGCCTCTGCCACTGCTGTTGACTGCAGGTACTTCCTGAAAAATGGACCGATTGTGGCTGATTGATCTGAACCTGTGTCAATTGCAGTTTCAGTTATAGTGTGAATTGCATTATCAGCAGACTGATGTAAGCACTGTACTTTGTGAAATCTTTGCTGTTCTTTGTGAAATCTTTGTTGTTCCATCAGAGTACTGTACCTGAAAATTAGCGAAGTTGATTTACACCAAGAGTACTCCAAAATTGTACTGTAAGGAGTTGCTCCTTGTGCTACTGCTGCTGCTCCTGTTCCACCATCAGTGGAGTTAAATGGATGTAAAATTGACAGTTCTCGATAAAAAAATTGTATCAAGAGGCCACAAAAATTGTAAACTTCTCTGAAACATGAAATTTTTGGACTGATATGAATTTGGCCATGTTTGAGGTGTTTTGACAACTGAATTTGGCCATGTTTTGACACTGAATTTAAATGATGTAATATGCATATTACAAGAAGTTTCATAAAACAAATAAAAGTGCTTGTGACGACAAGCTGTGTTCAGTCAACTTGATGTTCAGAACCTGTCAACTTGATGTTCAGAATATGTCATTTTTTATGTGCTTGTGAGGACAAGCTGTGTTGATCAGTGCTGGGGTGCTAACACCACAAGAAAGCATGCATGCCATGTTCAGGCTACTTTTTCTTAGTGCATATATGTGGTGCTAGTGCCTTTTGTCTTTGTGGAAGACAAGACTGAACATTTAAACTCTGGAAGCTGGCATTTAGCAAAGACTGAACATACAAATTCAGTTTTTAGGGAAGACAAGACTGAACATTTAAACTCTGGAAGCTGGCATTTAGCAAAGACTGAATATACAAATTCAGTTTATAGTGGTCACATGTTTAGATTAGTTCAGACATTTCTAGATAACATAACAACGAAACAATCTTCTTTCTTGAACAGGCATTTCTGAAAGTTGATAGATATAACCAGCTAGATCAATTGCTATCTTATCTCAATTGCTATCTTATTTCCAAATAATTTCAGTCCACAATCTATCAATTGGTAGGAGCTAGGGCCCTACCGGATCTAGGGCGTAGGTTGTAGGGGAAGGAGGGGGAAGGGCGAGAGCTGGTGCGCGGCGGCCGGCGGCGTGGCGCCGTCCTTGCGACGGGAGCAGTGGCGGCGAAGGCAGGAGGCGCCTAGGGTTTAGGTCTCCTGGCTCCCTAAGGGAAGCCGAGCAAATATTGATTGCTTCTTGCTTGATTAGATTGATACATCTCCTCTCCTTAAATAGAGAGGTTTACTTGACTCCTAAGTAAACGATCCTAATACGATAAGATAATTGGGCTAAGTCCCTAATAACGATAAGATAACTTGGGCCACAACCCACTGGGCTAAGCCCCTAATATGTCGGTCATAACACTTCTCCCCGCCTGCACAAACAGCTCGTCCTCGAGCTGTAAGGTGGGGAAGCGCTTGCTGAACTCCTCGAGGTGATCAACCAGCGTCAAACACCTTCGCGGCAGCTGGGGCGGCCAGGTCGGTGGCGACGGCGACCTCCGGAATGTAGTCTGCAACCTCCAGGTAGAAGAGTCGCGGGCAGGCGTGGTCGGGCGTGTAGGGCTCGTCGCAGTTGAAGCACAACCCTTGGCGGCGACGCTCGAGTAGCTCAGCCGAGGTGAGCCGGCGGAACGGGCGCGCCGTGGTCACGGTGAGAGGTGCCGCGGAAGCCTGAGCAGGCTGACCCTGCGCGGGATCTGGCCAGGGTAGCGACCCAGCGGCCCGGGACGGTGATTCCTGCTGGATGGCCACCGCGCGGCGCTCGAACGCGCGGCGTAGTACATGGCCGTCTGGAGATCCTGGGGTCCCCGAAGCTCCACGCCCACGCGGATGTGATCCGGAAGTCCACCGACAAAGAGGTCGGCCCGCTGCTGCGCCGTCACGCCCGACGCGTGGCATGCCAGGACCTGGAACGGTCGGCGAAGTCCTGAACCATGGAGGTGAAGGGAAGGCGGCCTAGCTCCGCCAGGCGGCTCCCACGGGTCGGGGGCCCAAAACGAAGGAGGCAGAGCTCGCGGAAGCGCTCCCAAGGGGGCATGCTGCCCTCGTCTTGCTCGAGGGCGTAGTACCAGGTCTGGGCTGCACCGCGGAGGTGGTAGGATGCCAGCCAAGTGCGCTCCGACGCGAGCATGCGCTGGCCACGGAAAAACTGCTCACACTGGTTGAGCCAGTTAAGTGGGTCCTCCGTGCCGTCATAAGTGGCGAAGTCGATCTTGGCGAACCGTGGCGGCGTCTGGGTCGGCGCGCCATGGCCGACCGGCTCGGCGGTGCGGAGCAGTGATGATGACGGCGCCTAGTCAACGGTGGGGAGGCCATCGTAGGCCCCCGTGGAGCCAGACGAGGCCCCAGACTGCAGCGTGGGTACCGGTGGGTCCCCGGCCTCCGTGTAAACTGGCGGTGGCGACGTCCCGGTTAGCCAAGCCGGGATCGGGGATGGTGACGGCGGAAACCGGACCTGCTGGATCGGGTGGCCTCCAATGTGGACTGGCCCAGGCCGG
>NC_057799.1:236427716-236462560 GCF_018294505.1 Triticum aestivum
AGGACGGCGCTGGGGCGGGCGGCGGCTGGAGCGACGGATGGGCCCCGGCGATCGCCGCGGGTACCGAGTACCAGGGCAGGTGCAGCAGCAGCAGAGGTGGCCCGCTGGGGTGCCCCGCCTGGAACGGCAGCACCGGTGGCCCGCCAATTGCAGGCGCGCCCTGGGACGGCCACGGCAGCGCGGGGTGGCCGTAGGCGGCGGTAGTCGCAGCCGGCGGAGGTGCGTGCGGTCCGGCCAGGTACAGATGGATGCCCTGAACGGCCGTCACGAGATACCAAATTGGTAGGAGCTAGGGCCCTACCGGATCTAGGGCGTAGGTTGTAGGGGAAGGATTGGGGAAGGGCGAGAGCTAGTGCGCGGCGGCCGGCGGCGTGGTGCCGTCCTTGCGACGGGAGCAGCGGCGGCGAAGGCAGGAGGCGCCTAGGGTTTAGGTCTCCCGGCTCCCTAAGGGAAGCCGAGCAAATATTGATTGCTTCTTGCTTGATTAGATTGATACATCTCCTCTCCTTAAATAGAGAGGTTTACTTGACTCCTAAGTAAACGATCCTAATACGATAAGATAATTGGGCTAAGTCCCTAATAACGATAAGATAACTTGGGCCACAACCCACTGGGCTAAGCCCCTAATATGCCGGTCATAACATCAATTTATTTTGGAAACAATTAATATGATTCCAGCAGATTACTCAAGGCTGGAGTATATTTCCAAATATTTTCAGTTAGTCTTATGGGTCATCTAAAAAATTAGCTGAATTTTCAGTGAATTTAACAACAGGAATTTGCTTGGCTGGCATATCTGAGAAACTCTAATTTAGAAAGAGAATTTTCAGATGCTCTTTGACTGAAACCATATCACATTGGCATTCTCTCTGACTAGGAGCAGAGGGAGGAGAGCCAGGAGAAGACTAACAGCAGATCAAAAGAGCAACAATGGTATGTTCAAAATAAATTACCTTAGTCAAATTTGTCCCCCGAGGCAATCTGATTCCCCTTCCACTATCCAAATAGACTCCTTTGCACTAGCCATTATCTCCATTAGTCTTTGCATTGATCATAGAAGAATCTGAAAAAATAAGGGGCCCTTCTAAACAAAATTTTACACTGAAAATAGAACATTGACACTGAAAAATAGGACCCCAAGAAACTGTATTCATGTGTTCAATGAGAAAGGAAAGCAAAAGAATCTTGGAAAGGAAAGGAAAGGAAAATAATTTTACTATTGTGCATATCCAAGATAGTCCTTTAAATGATTCAGGAAAGGAAAGGAAAAGAATCTTGGTTTATTCAGTAAACATATCCGGCACGTCCGCGAGGTCGTTGACGCACCGCAGCATGGCGGCGTGCACGCCGACGCCGAAGGTGACCTCCTTTGCCGCATGCTCGTGTGCCCACTGATTTATTGTTGACAAATGTGCTCACTAAATGGCTGTTGTTATCACCAATTACTAAATTACTGAATCACTAAAATATGACAGCGGCCATTTACTGAACATTTGTCAGTTAACATTGATTTCTAACTGTTCTCATTTAAATTAGATGGGCTGCAGTCATGTCCAAATTTGTTGAGCACACATTCAGTAGATACACATCCATAGCAACCTTGCAGGACACAAATTTGAACCGAAAGCACATAACTGCAGCCTACACATCCATTCAGTAGCTACTCACAGAATTATCCCCTGTACACCACCACCATGATCAAGCTTCCTACTGACAGAAGAACACTCAACACCCAAATTCCCTGCAGCCCCATTGCCACACCAAAGCAGCAAAGCAGAACATTTGAAATTTGAGTACGAGGGACATTTGATTTAGCAGCAAAGCAGAGCATTTGGTTTAGCAGCAAAGAAAAGCAAAGCAGAACATCTACTGTACTTGAGCTCCGAAATTTAGTGAGCGTTGAAATCTCACCTTTACTCTGTCTTTGCGGGGGCGGGAGTGGGGGAGAGCTTCTGCCGTAGGGGGAAAGTGGAGAGCTTCTGCCGTCCGACGAGGTTGGCGGCGAGCTGGATGAGGTTGGCGGCGAGGTCGACGAGGTTGGCGGTGAGGTTGGCAGGGACGAGGTTGACGGCGATGTGGACGAGTTCAACGCCGGGAAGGGCCAGCTCCGGCTCGCCACCATCGGGGAAGGGCGCGTCCTCGTCCGGCGGAGAGCAGATCGGGAAAAAACGAGCCTTGGGCGCGGGAAAGCAAAGCGGCGGAGGGGACCAAGGAGGGGGAGCTCCGGCGACGCTCGAGGAAGCTGCGCGGGAGAGCTCCGGCGCGGGGAGCCGAGCAGGGGAGCGAGCGGGGGAGACGAGCGGCGGGGGTGCGTCGTTTGTCAGGAATTAGCTGAGGATGTTTTTGTAAAATGACCACGAAGACAACCGGACGGAGGGAGTACTAACTTGTACAAAGTTGGGTCATCTATTTTAAAACGGAGGGAGTAGAAAATAACAATCATCAGTTAAAAATTGGAATAGATTATTAAAAACAAAGCACAACAGGACTATCCCTGAAATTGGAAGTGAATAAATATATACCTCCCCTGCTGCTTGGCCTCCTCAACAGCCTGCTCCTTCCCCCTGTCGCCGGACTCCCCCTCCCTGCAGGTCGACCCTATCACGAGCACCGCCTGCACTCTGGACCCGCTGCTCTTTGCCCTCGTCGTTGGCCTCTCCTCTAACCCACGTGTGTGCAGCCTGGAGCTCCGGGAAGTCGCTCCTCCACCGCCGGCCTTGCTGCTCGTTAGCACGCCCTGTCAGCCTCCTCACCTTCCCCTGCTCATCATCATCAAGAACCCGCTGCTCCTGCTATCCCGCGGCGACAACCTGCGCTGATCCGAAACCATCGCACGCGGCGGCGCGGATCCAGAACATGCCGAAGCTGATGACGAGTCAGCGTGCAAGGCCTCAGTCCGCTCCTTCCCTCTACTGGCTTCATTCGAGCTGCTCCTTGGGGAACATTATTGTGAGATGGGGCTGCTGGGAGGCCGGTGGCCGGAGACAAGGCGGTGGAGCCGTGGAGGAGACGAAGCAGCGAGAAGGTGGAGTGGCGGCTGACGCCTAACGAGGAGAAAGGAAACGAGGAGAGGGAATGAGGGAAAGGAGAATAATCCTACACACACGGGCTAACTACGGGGGTTTTACGGGGTGCCTTCACACTAATTGACCTCTCCCCCTGATTTTCAGGGGGTGGGGCCCTTCCTCTCCCTAATCCCAATCAAATTTCGCCACATGTGACAGCCCGTAAACCCTGTAAAAATTTGTCCGTGAATATACCATCGTTGGGGAAAGGAGGGCTGCGGGTCTCGAGACCTTTTGCACGTTCTACGCTGCAGGCCTGCAGCAAAAGCGAATGCCCACGCCCAGCCACAAGACTTGGTATGGCGCAGATCAAGCCATTCAACTCCTTATCCAAACGGCAGCACACCATTAGATTAGGCATCGTATAGAGTCAGACAGAGTAAAATCGTACGTAGTAGTTTCGTATGGCGCAGGAGTCTGCCAGAGCACGACGCACGACCCAACTTTCTGCTACCCCAGACGAAACGCAAGGACACGAACATATAAACAAGCCAACCCACACACATGTAGGACCACCATCCAACTTGGCCCACTGGTCATAGTGCGGAAACATATGCGACATCACATCTCTCTCTGCCTTGTTCAAACCCCAGACAAGATGCGGACGAGACATAAATACGCGGACGGAAGAAAACTCGGACGAAATTAACAGCATAATTGGTTCGCTGCCAATATTTGGCTTGCCAAATGTTGGCATTGCCAACTATTGGCAATACCAAGACTTGCCAATTATTGGCAATTTTATGTGAGATAGGCAAAACAACTCGTAGCCAACTAAGTAGTTGCCAATATTTGGCACAATGTCAAATATTGTCAATGCCAATTTTTGGCAGTAAACTAATTATGCTCTAAACCAATTATGGACAAGCAGCCAACGCAGCCCACCCGTCATGGTGCGCCGTGCGGGTGCGTATACGTCAGTTCACCCCCTCTCTCTCCTCTAGCCAACCACAAGCGAGACATAGGTTTGTGGTTCTCTCACACGAAAGGAAACAAAGGTAAGTCACGGATGCGTGGGACCAGTAGCCAACTCCGCCCACCAGTCATAGTGCAAAAAGGTAGCAGAGGGTGTGGATGCGCGAGTCAATCTCCTTCCAACGACTGCAGACGACCCATGCCGCGTGGACGAGACGGAGTCAGCCAGGGCCCTGTGCGCACATGCATGCATCAGCCCAACTCCTCTCGGCTCAAAAGCAAAACCACACGTAGGAAAAAAAAGGTAGGTGACAGAAAAACGGGACCAGGCCTAACCAGAGCCCACCTGCAGCGAAAGAAACAGGCGCACACGCAGCAAAAGCACCCGTCCACACGTTGTCGCGCGCTCTCCCGCAAATGGCGCGATGCGCACGCGGCGCATGAGGAGAGGGCTTCCACGCACCCCAAAATGCTTGACCCAGCTAATAGCAGCACCGAACGAGCCCACCAGTCATTGCCCTCGCAGAAATAACAGCATGGTAAAAACGAGAACCACAGATCCAACGTTTGACAAGAGCCAGAAGACCAGATTGACCAAGATCCGACGGCTAAAATTGAAGGAAATCGAGGGAGCCTCCTGGAGGGGGGTCGCCCAGCCTCCTTATTGGTTTAGATGTATGGATATATAGGTTGGACAGGCAATGCGCAAACTTAGGGTCGCCATATCACAGCCTTCATGTTTTTTGTTCCCACGTTCACCTCTATGAAGCTCGCCATTGTTGCCATCCTCATTTGCTAATCCTGTGATCTCATCCGGGAAGACGATCTTGATTGCACTAGCTGATCTATCTCTGGCTCATTCTCTATCACATGGTGCAACACTAAGCCTACACTTTGTTGGACTAAGAACTGGTGGCAACTGCACCCCTTGGAAATGTACCACATCATCTCTGTTTTCTAAGTTAATGTTGTCATCGTGGTCAAGAAATAGTTGTAGGAAATGGGGTTGGATTAATGAGTTGCTCGCCTCGTTAAGCTCGTGCTCATTAAGACTTGGCTCACTAAGCTTGTTAAGCTTAACGAGCACAAAACCCTCTTCGGCTATGTTCATTTAAAACTTGTTAAGCTCGTGAGCGCTCACGAGCGCTCTTAACAAACTATGGTGTGTTATAGTTACGGGATGAGAATGTAGGTATGGTTTTACGAACAAAGATGGTGACTACAGGAGTAGGTATGCTAGTATGCTGCCTCTTATGGGCTAGGTTGGGTCAATTATATTGATTAACATAAAACGTTGTAACAAAGATGAAAATATGTGTTGTGATGTACTAACGAGCTTGACGAGCTGCTCGTGAAACTTGTTAGCTCAAGCTCGTTAAGCTTAACGAGTTGAAATCAGTCATTCGCTCTGTTCATTAATAAGCGAGCTTTGATTTTAGCGAGTCGAGCATTCATTAAACTCGGAACCTACGAGCTTTTGGTTCAGCCATCAAATGATAAACAATTAAGACAAAATCACATATTTTGTCTGTGTCATCATCATCTCTTATCCGCCTTAACCGATTTCTTCTAATTTACAATAGTGGCACACAACAATAGGCTTTAATCCTTCCCGCCTTCCATACCCAAAGTGCTCCACGACAAGATTTGACCAAATGTCCACATGGAGGTTATCATACCAAATTGACTTCCCATTCACATATGTCATGTTCCATTTTGATGAGGACATCAATACCATTGTTACACCCACAGCCCCTGCTGCTACACATGCTAGATCAATTACTAGATCTCGCGCACGCCAATTAAATTACCAGGTACTTTTGTTTCTTGGTAATGATTCTAATGTTCATGAGAATATGATGATGCCTAAATTGGATATATTTGTCTTGCTTACAAATGAAGGGCCTAACTTGGACAAGAAGGATGAACATTGAAGCAAGATCAAGCATGGAGATGATGGCATGCGCAAGGGGAACAAGAACCGAGTTACAAGTGATGATTTCAGGACTTTGAAGCCACCATAATGAGTGCATGAAGCCTTGGATGAAATATACAAGATGTCACTTCATAAATATCGTCCAGAGGCTATTATAGGTGTTGCGTCACCTTATTATTGGGCCAGGCCTATGTATTTTCGAAATACTGAAGTATAGGTTGTTTTTAGAGTCCATATGTGTGGGGAAAACAGAGTTAGGGCTCATTTGGTTGTTGGGGTGAAAAAACCATGGGCAGTAAACTCCCCGAGGGGGATTTCCTTGCTCATATGAGATCCTCCTCCTGCCATGTGAAATACCCTGTTGCCATTTGGGCACCAAGGGAGAGGGAAGAGAACGAAGGGAGAAGAGCAGAAGAACGAAGTGCCAAGGCGACTCAGATCGCAAGAAAGAGACGAGGGGAGCCCGGGAGAATTCTCCTTGAGTGCGGAGGTCTGGGCGAGCGGCCCAGGGATTTCGGGAGGATCGGGCCGAGAAAGCCCTTTCCAAGATGTTACCAAATGGATCGCCTGAAAATCCGGGGTGTAGATTGCAGGCGGGTTTCTCGCCCGGGGAAAGGACGGGTATCCGGGGGGGATCCCTGGTAACCAAACGAGGCCTTAGGGTTGGTTTCGGACCCCTCCTCCAAGGGGCCACGAAATCCCCCCCCCCTCTTCCTCCATATATACAACCCTTAGGGCATCGTTTAGACTTTGGGTTTTGTTTAGATTAAAGTTCGCTATAGCTGCAACTTCGCGTACTTCGTTTATGTTCAACGACCAGACCAAGACGTCATAGAACCCCACCTTGATCAATAAAGGTTTCATCTTATATTAGCAATATCCAGATTGCAGTCTCAGTTTCTTGCTTGTTCGTCATTTGCTTGCAGGAAATAGACCCTCGTGGTCAGGTTGATCGTGCTCCGGCGTGGTCAATAACCTCTCGGAGTTGGTTTAACGATTGCTAAGGGGCGACGTCCTCGCACGTTCGTAGTCGGATCGTCAAAGTCTACTCCACCAAAAATGATAGCCATCATCTTGTCGAAAGACGGGACACCTTTGCCTCTATCAAGTGGTATCAGATATCTAGGTTGCTCGGTGAGATTTTCCAGTTTTTCGTAGTTTAGATCGAGTCTGTTCTTCATACCTACAGTCCACGAAAAAGCAAAAAAAAGGGTTAGTTCATCATATCCGAACCAATCTGAGCCTTTGCATAATCTTTTTAGAGTTTTGTTTTGTTGAATTTGCGGTTGCATCATCGTGTCGAGTTGCTGGTCTTAGCATCTAGTCCCTTAGAGTTTTGAGTTCTGTTCACGGGTTGTCACGCTGCCGCCGCACCATCGCCATCATCGCTGCCATATACCACCATCGTCATCACCACTGCCATATACCACCATAGTCATCACCGCTACCATATACCACATATCCACCGCCATCACGATAATCCGAGTCCACCTCCATCATAGATTCGCCACCAGTCTGTGTTCCACCGCCCTACATATATCCGCTACCAGTCTGAGTTTCCACCAGATTCATCTCCGCCACCAGTCCTAGTCCAAGTCCAGTATTTGTTTCTTTGTTTTCGATTTCCAGATCACGCCATACTCCGAGTCGTGACCAAGTCGGACTCCGCAACTTTCGTGCAACCCGCAGAAGAAAAATAGTTCCAACTTAAAAAAACTAAGTCTGGCAAATTCTGGCTAGGCAGTTTTTAGACCATTTGTAGACCTTTTCGGAAAAATTGTTTACGGAGCAAAAAAAAGAGAGGCAAAAAGTGAAAAAATAATAAAAAAGATTGAGAGTGTGCTCCTCCCTTGTTTACCTACAGCGCCGTGATTTTGTTAGTGTTCTAGGCTCGCATCTCTAGCACGGTCTAGCCTAGGACCAGCACATACCGTCGTTGAGCGTTTATTCAACTTTGCATCTCTGAATTGATTATTGTTGACATTTTTGCTAGCATATCATAAGCCTTCCTAGCTCCACATACATCTAAATCGTGCGTTTAACACCACCTGACAATCGCTCTGTCCAAGCTTTGAGAGTTTTGACTACAATGGTTGCCGATCACCACCTGCTGCTGGGTAAGAACTGGTAAGAATTTGGGATTTGCTTGACGGATTTGTGACACCCCACCACCACCACTTTCTAGTAGTCTGTAGGATCATATTCTTGTGTGTTTCTATTGCTGCTAACCATGGCAGGACCATAAGCCGACGAGATTGGCTGGGAGAACATGACGGAGGAGGAGCTTCATGATAAATTTCAGCAAATGTTGGGTCAACAGGTGGAAGACGTGATGGCCAGCTTTGGAAAGGCACTGGAGAGGATTGATGACATTGAGATGACAATTGACACCAAGTTGGACGGCAAATTCGATGAAGTACTCACGCGTCTACCACAACCACCACCCGCATCTGCTGGACCATTGCAACAACATCAACAACTACCTCCACGTCACGATCCAGCAGGGCGAGCGCAGCGTGTTCCTCTTGAGCCATGATGTCTACTACGCAACCTTTCTTCTTGTAGACTCGTGTTGGGCCTCCAAGCGTAGAGTTTTGTAGGACAGTAGCAATTTTCTCTCAAGTGGATGACCTAAGGTTTATCAATCCGTGGGAGGCGTAGGATGAAGATGGTCTCTCTCAAACAACCCTGCAATCAAATAACAAAGAGTCTCTTGTGTCCCCAACACACCCAATGTAATGGTAAATTGTATAGGTGCACTAGTTCGGCGAAGAGATTTGATACAAGTGTAATGTGGATACTAGATATAGGTTTTTGTAATCTAAAAATATAAAAACAGCAAGGTAACTAGTAACAAAAGTGAGCAAAAACGGTATTTGCAATGCTTGAAAACAAGGCCTAGGGTTCATACTTTCACTAGTGCAAAGTCTCTCAACAATGAAAACATAATTGGATCATATAACACTCCCTCAAGGTGCAATAAAGAATCACTCCAAAGTTTCTATCGGAGAACGTAGGACGAAAACGTCCATCAACCCCTATGTATAGATTACCCCAATGTCATCTCGGGAATCCGCGAGTTGAGTGCCAAAAGATACATCAAGTGAATCAAAAGAACATCCCATTGTCACCACAGATATCCCATCGCAAGACATACATCAAGTGTTCTCAAATCCAATACTCAAATCAACATAACGAAACCTCAAAGAGCAAGACTCAATTCATCACAAGAAGATAGAGAGGGAAGAACACCATAAGATTCAAATATATTAACAAAGCTCGCAGTACATCAAGATCGTGTCAAATCCAGAACACAAGTGAGAGAGAGAGAGATCAAACACATAGCTACTGGTACATACCCTCAGCCCCGAGGGTGAACTACTCCCTCCTCGTCATGGTGGCCACCGGGATGATGAAGATGGCCTCCAGTGATGATTTCCCCCTTCGGCAGGGTGCCGGAACGGGTTCCCGATTGGTTTTTCGTGGCTACAGAGGCTTTCTGCGGCGAAACTTCCGATCTAGGGTTCTTTTCAGGGGTTTTGGTATTTATAGGAATTTTTGGCGTCGGTCTCACGTCAAGGGGGTCCACGAGGTAGTGACAAGCTGCCTCCGCGCGCCCCCTGTCTTGTGTCTTCCTTGTGAAGCTTCTGGTCCTTCCTTGATGCTTCGGGGGTCTCTTTTGTCCACAAAAAATCGCCATAAATTTTCAGCCCATTCCGAGAACTTTTATTTCTGCACAAAAAACGACACCACGGTAGTTCTGCTGAAAACAACGTAAGTCCGGGATAGTTCTAATCAAATCATACTAAAACCATATAAAATTGTTGTAATCATGGCATGAATACTTCATAAATTATAGATACGTTGGAGATGTATCAGCATCCCCAAGCTTAATTCCTGCTTGTCCTCGAGTAGGTAAAAGATAAAAGAAATAATTTATGAAGTGTGAATGCTGGCAAGTGCACAAGTTTGATCAACGATAATTTCAATCACTTTTTCTAGCATCATTATATATCATAAATAGTAGCTCATCTCATAAAACTTCTCATGATCAAGTAGCAGGCTATTCACATGTTAAAGCATAGACCATCAAATTTCTTGGAAACTAACAAACCATGTTTTCAGTCATCAAACAATTGCAATTCTTCTTATTTTCAGGAAGGGTCTATGTAAGACCTTTGAGTTAGCAAATTCCACATACTCAAATATCATATAGTCTTCCATGATTGCTGACACTCAAAGCATATTTTTAGAACAAATAGCATCCATCAAACACAGAGAAAGATAGGGGCTTAATGTTTCACCTCCCAACTCATTTATCATATAGATAATTGTCAACAATAATAATTCATGATCAAATATATTTGAATCGCCAGATATGCTTAGATCTTTCCCCACCACATGATGCTTGCCAACTAAAGAATAATTGAGGTTGAAATGAGAAGGAATACTACTGACTCTTGCATAAAAGTAAAAGATAGGCCCTTCGCAGAGGGGAGGTGGGATTTGCAGAGGTGCCAGAGCTCGAAGCTTTTAAAACATACATGAATATAATTTTGAGAGGTATGCTTTCATTGTCAACGTAACGACCGAGAGTTCCCAATATCTTCCATGCTAGACACATTATAGGTGGTTCCCAAACAGAAAGGTAATGTTTTACTCCCCTCCACCAACAAACACAAGCCATGGCTAGCCGAATCCTCGGGTGCCCTCCATACCAACAACAATTTGGGGGAGTTTTGTTTTATTATTATATTTTGATTTTGATTTTGATCATAGGACTGGACATCCCAATTACCAGCCACTTTCTCATGAATGACAAGCGAATAAACACTCATCGCGAGGATAACCCACCTAGCATGGAAGATACTGGTTGCCCCCTGTCGCTTCATGAGCGATTTGGGCATACAAAACAGATTATCATTTGAAGATTTAGAGTTTGGCACATGCAAATTTACTTGGAACGGAAGGTAAATACCGCATATACGTAGATATGGTGGACTCATATGGAATAACTTTGGGTTTAAGGAAGTGGATGCACAAACAGTATTCCTGCTTAGTACAGGTGAAGGCCAGCAAAAGATCCTAAGCAAGCACCACATGTTGGAGGGTCCATAACAGTATAACTTCTATACAAATATACCCAAACATAACTCACTATGTTGTCTTCCATGTCCAACTTCAACTAATTTGCTCAAGTTTGAAAATAATTAATGGGGCTCACAATCATAGAAGATGTCCAAAATAGTATATTTATATGTGGAACCTTTGTTCCTTAAATATTCTTTCATGAATTGTTCAAGTGACCAATGTTGTGTTTGCTAACTTTCAATAAATTTTACCACCTATACTTCTTATATATATATATATGTGAAGTCATTACTCTCCATGGGATAATCATATGCAACATATATAATTTTAGATTTATGATATTCAGTTCATTCAACCATTTACTCATAGGATATAAGTGGAGCACGAGAGTAAATGACAAACTACTCCAAAAAGATATAAGTGAAGATCAATGAGTAGTCAAATAATTAAGTAGCTATGTGAAGACTCTCTCATTAAAAAATAGATCTTAAGTATTTTATTCAAACAACAAGCAAAACAAAATAAAATAACATTTCAAGGATAGCACATATCATGTGAAGAAGCATAAAGTTAGGCTCAACCAAAATTGACCGATCATTGTTGAAGAAGAAAGGTGGGATGCCAACCAGGGCATCCCCAAGCTTAGATGCTTGAGACTTATTGAAATAGTAGCTCGGGATGCCTTGGGTATACCCAAACTTGAGCTCTTGTGTCTCCTTCATTCCTCTCATATCATGGTTTCCCTAATTTTTAAAAACTTCATCCACACAAAACTCAACAAGAACTCGTGAGATAAGTTAGTATAAATCAAATGCAAAACCTTATCATTCTCTACTGTATCAAATCGCTAAAATTATTATTTAACATTGTATACTAAATGCATATGCATATTAATACTCCTATCCTCAAATAGAATCATTAAACAAGCAGACATATGCAAACATAACAACAATCTGTCTAAACAGGACGTCTGTAAAGAGTGCAATTATACTCATACTTCCGTAACTCCAAAAATTCTGAAAATTACCACACTGTAGAAAATTTGTTGTTACTCATTGTGTAAAAGTTTCAAGATTTTATCATGTTCTGACTTTCCAGAAGAATTCAGACAATGATAGCAAACTTTCTGTTTTCAAAACAGCAACATATAGACTTGCACTGGTACAACGACGTGCTAAACAAACGGTTTTTAACCCCTTTCCGCGACGACATTTGGAACCGTCGCCAAGTGAGTGTGTGCGATAGGGTGTCCTTCCCACACGACCCAGAAATCGTCGGGGATAGGCCCTCCTGGGACCCATGCCGGGGCCGTGTGCGATCGGGCGAGGCATCGAAACCCAATCATTTCCGTAGGTATGTACATCCCACACGGTGAATCCCAGAAAATCATTTCCGTAGGTATGTACATCCCACACGGTGAATCCCGGAAAATCATTTCCGTAGGTATGTACATCCCGCACGGTGAATCCCAAAAAATCATTTCCGTAGGTATGTACATCCCACACGGTGAATCCCAGAAAATCATTTCCATAGGTATGTACATCCCACACGGTGAATCCTAGAAAAACATTTTCGTAGGTATGTATATCACGCACAGTTCTTTGTGTGCAAACGTTTGTGCAAGGTAGTTCACTACCGAAAGACGTGTGTGATTGTTAGTTGATCGAACACGCCTACTTTCTAGAAACCATGCGGGTTGTTTGAGTTCATCGCCCACGGTGCTGTCTGAGTAACCGTTTGCAATAGAAAACCCCAATAAGCAGGGT
Organism: Triticum aestivum; assembly: GCF_018294505.1. Lineage (NCBI taxonomy): Eukaryota > Viridiplantae > Streptophyta > Magnoliopsida > Poales > Poaceae > Triticum > Triticum aestivum. The sequence goes on from NC_057799.1 coordinate 236,440,490, forward strand.
AATTAGCCTATTATTGATAATCCATGTACTAATCAAACTGATATTTCTTATAAAACACGCCACATATTTCATATCCGTATAAAAGCAACCAGGATTTCATAATCGAATTACATCAGATAGCTTCGGCACACAATTACGCCATTACACAACAGCACCAAGTTTCACATGCAGCATCAAAAACCTTTGGAAAGTAGCATCATACACGGTAAATAGACAGATGAATCTCATCTGGGAAACTGCAGAAGCGGAAGGCAAATATTGAGCCTTCAGTGATGTTGAATGTTCATGCAACTTTAGGCCAATGGCTATGGATAATTGCCCGCCCAACCTTCGTCCTCTTCAGCAAGACTTCAATATTGTACCGTGGGTGTTGAATGAATACCTTCCTCGCCTCTTGACCATGCAGGTGGTTTGAGAGGTAATCATCAGTGAACTGCTTTGAAAAGTACTGAAAACAAAGCTATGCATAAATCACTGTTGTAAATTTTGAAATGGCGCAAGGGGTAAAAACAAGGTAAAAGAGTTGGTACCATCCTATTGTTGACTGATGTCTTCTTCATTGTGCAAACAAAGATCTTGCTGTTATTCGTCGCAAGTTTCTTCATCCTAAAAATCTTTGTGAGTGTCTTGACTTGACTGATATTCATGGACATCTCATTTCCCCATATGCAAAATGGGTCGAAAAGTGGGTGTAAGCCTCTGACAGCAGGACCTACACGTGCAAGACCAAATTGTAAGAAACCTAAATATTATAATGATTCCTGCAACTGCACAATAATGTGCTATTAGCCAAAGGACCCTGCTTGAACAAACCTCGATGGTAAACCGCAGTGTCTCCCATTGTTTCCTTGCAACACACATCAGGAAGATCTTCATCAGGTTAACTGAGAGTTGCCATACTATCAGTAGAATATGTATTGAGTACAACCAAATTCGATTGGTGTCACATGCATAACAATACAAAATTGTACCCACAACAACTGAAAATCAAATTGCAGAACTGGACCAAACAGTTAAATGGACAACAGAGCAAATGAACCAAAATAGTTAACTGAGCACGACATTGCAGAATAGAAACATGTACTAGAAGATAAGACAGTTAACAAAACAAAGAATGCTTGAGAACAGTACTACGAAATGTAGCAATTGTTGGACCAAAGTGTTAACTGAACATTACATTTCAAAGGACCAAATTGTTAACTGAACATCAGATTGCATATTAACATTACAGAGGACAAATCACTAGAAGGCACTGGCGGTGGCCTCGAGAAAACATCACGAACTGTATTTTAAAGTAGACAACCGTGTGGCGGTGTCGACGGTGGCCTCGAAGACGAGGTGCTCCTCCAAGATCTGGCGGTCGACACGCATGGCAGCCATAGCAACCTCGTTCGCGCGTGCGGCCGCATGCTACTCAGCTCCACGTTATACTGCGTGTAAAATGGCTATGGGCGCGCTTAATTGGAGGAGGGGGCAGTGATTTCGGTGGAAGGTGTCGCTCCGTCGGTCGGGGCATGTGGGACGGGAAAGGAGGAGGATGGTGTGGGTGGGGTGTGGATTACCTGACCATATTGACGAGGCCGCACAGCAAGAAGAAGGGTCGGCGGCGAGGAGGCCGCGCAGTAAGAAGAAGGGTCGCTGGCAAGGAGGCGGCGCTGCAAGAAGAAGGGTCACCGGCGAGGAGGCGGCGCTGCAAGAAGAAGGGTAGCCGATGAGGAGGCGGCGCTGCAAGAAGAAGGGTCGCCGGCGAGGAGGCTGAGCTGCCAGTAAGCAGCAGTGAAGGTTTGAACTTGGAAAGCAAGGAGGAACAGTGGAAATGTGGCTTTTGGTAGGAGGGAGGGGGTGGAGAGATAGATATTTCCGCGGTGGCAAAAAAACTTCGCTCGGTGTCGCGAGAAACTGGCGCGCAAGTGTGGTTCAAGCGGGGGCGGTGGACTATAGATGACGAAGCTTCCTGCGTAAGCCAGACACGATGGTGCGCCAAGATATTTTATATCGCATCCCACACGATTCTTTCTAGTAAACTGTTTATGGTATACCTGATTTTTTCATTATGTTTTGAAATACAAAATGTTGTTACGGAGGGAAAGGATGGTGTTTGAATTGGTAGAACATTTACGTACAGTGAACATGCAACTAGTACATGAGTGTCGTGTTTAAATTTGGAATTATTCCGGGTTCGTTTGGCATTTTTATGCATTAATTGAGTTTCTTGGCATTTAATGTGCATAATTCAAAATTGAACTACAAGAACATGCTCCAATGCACCAAAATTTGCTGAAAAATCACATGTGTGTCTTTGGGTGAATTTATAGGTCCCATGCAAGAAATGGGAATAAAATTCAAACATCTGGGTGTCGTGGCTTGGCCGGAATGATTGAGAAACTTGGTTTTTTTAATTCCTGTAAATCCAAAACACGACTGAAAATCATGAAACTTGGCATGGTGTCATGACTTGGCACCAACATGCTGAGGTAAATTTTTTGGGCGATTTGGGACAAGCTTTGGTGTAAGCTTCTTACAAACCGGAGCTTCCCTCAAGAAGGCTCCTGGTTCCGAGAGGGAACGTGTCACCTCCGTGTGCGCAACGACATACATACATTGCCTTCTCCCGCCATAATTTTTGTACACTTGCAGATTAGACCAAATAGAAGTATTGTGCTAAATTTTGGAATTATCCCATGTTTGTTTGGCCTTTTTTATACATTAATTGAGTTTCTGCGCATTTAATGTGCATAATTCAAATTTGAACTACAAGCACATGCTCCAGTGCACCAAAGTTGTTTGAAAAATCACATGTGTGTCCTTGGGTGAATTTCTAGGTCTCATGCAAGAGATGGGAGTTAAATTCAAACATCTGGGGTGTCGTAGCTCGACCGGAAAGATTGAGAAACTTGGTTTTTTAATTCCTGTAATTCCAAAACACGCCTGAAAATCATGAAACTAGGCATGGTGTCATGACATGGCACCAACATGCTTCGTATTTTTTTGGCCAAATAGGGACAAGCTTTGGTGTAAGCTTCTTGCAAACCGGAGCTTCCCTCAAGAAGGGTCCTGGTTCCGAGAGGGAACATGTCACCTCCGTGTGCGAAACGACATACGTACACTGCCTTCTCCCACCTTAATTTTTTTACACATGAAGATTAGACCAAATAGAAGTACCGTGCAAAATTTTGGAATTATTCCGGGTTCGTTTGGCCTTTTTATACATTAATTGAGTTTCTGTGCATTTAATGTGCATAATTCAAATTTGAACTACAAGCACAGGCTCCAGTGCACCAAAGTTGTTTGAAAAATCACATGTGTGTCCTTGGGTGAATTTCTAGATCTCATGCAAGAGATGGGAGTGAAATTCAACCATCTGGGCATCGTGGCTCGGCCGGAAAGATTGAGAAACTTGGTTTTTTAATTCCTGTAATTCCAAAACACGCCTGAAAATCATGAAACTGGGCATGGTGTCATGACATGGCACCAACATGCTGCGGTAATTTTTTTGGCCAAATAGGGACAAGCTTTGGTGTAAGCTTCTTGCAAACTGGAGGTTCCCTCAAGAACGCTCGTGGTTCCAAGAGGGAACGTGTCACCTCCGTGTGCGAAACGACATACGTACACTGCCTTCTCCCGCCTTGATTTTTCAACACAGCCAGATTAGACCAAATAGAAGTGCCATGCAAAATTTTGGAATTATTCAGGGTTCGTTTGGCCTTTTTATACATTAATTGAGTTTCTGCGCATTTAATGTGCATAATTCAAATCTGAACTACAAGCACAGACTCGAGTGCACCAAAGTTGTTTGAAAAAATCACATGTGTGTCCTTGGGTGAATTTCTAGGTCCCATGCAAGAGATGGGAGTGAAATTCAAACATCTGTGCGTCGTGGCTCGGCCGGAAAGATTGAGAAACTTGGTTTTTTAATTCTTATAATTGCAAAACACGCCTGAAAATCATGAATCTTGGCATGGTGTCATGACATGGCACCAACATGCTGCGGTATTTTTTTTGGCTGAATTGGGACAAGCTTTGCTGTAAGCTTCTTGCAAACCGGAGCTTCCCTCAAGAAGGCTCGTGGTTCCGAGAGGGAACGTGTCACCTCCGTGTGCGAAACGACATACGTACACTGCCTTCTCCCGCCTTAATTTTTTTACACAGCCAGATTAGACCAAATAGAAGTACCGTGCTAAATTTTGGAATTATTCCGGGTTCGTTTGGCCTTTTTTATACATTAATTGAGTTTCTGCGCATTTAATGTGCATAATTGAAATTTGAACTACAAGCATAGGCTCCAGTGCATCAAAGTTGTTTGAAAAATCACATGTGTGTCCTTGGTTGAATTTCTAGGTCCCATGCAAGAGATGGAAGTGAAATTCTAATAACTGGGTGTCGTGGCTCGACCGGAAAGAGTGAGAAACTTGGTTTTTTAATTCCTGTAATTCCAAAACACGCCTGAAAATCATGAAACTTGGCATGGTGTCATGACATGACCCAACATGCTGCGGTAATTTTTTTGTCCGAATTGGGACAAGCTTTGGTGTAATCTTCTTGCAAACCGGAGCTTCCCTCAAGAAGGCTCGTGGTTCCGAGAGGGAACGTGTCACCTCCGTGTGCGAAACCACATACGTACACTGCCTTCTCCCGCCTTACTTTTTTTACACAGCCAGATTAGACCAAATAGAAGTATCGTGCTAAATTTAGAATTATTCCGGGTTCGTTTGGCCTTTTTTATACATTAATTGAGTTTCAGGGCATTTAATGTGCTTAATTCAAATTTGAACTACAAGCACAGGCTCTAGTGCACCAAAGTTGTTTGAAAAATCACATGTGTGTCCTTGGGTGAATTTCTAGGTCCCATGCAAGAGATGGGAGTGAAATTCAAACATTTGGGCGTCGTGGCTCGGCCGGAAAGATTGAGAAACTTGGTTTTTTAATTCCTGTAATTCCAAAACACGCTTGAAAATCATGAAACTTGGTATGGTGTCATGACATGGCACCAACATGCTGTGGAAATTTTTCTGTCCGATTTGCGAAGGCGCACACATTAACAATCAACAAAGTCATTTTGGAACAAGTGTTGTCACGTTACAAATCGGAAACACAAGTATTATTGAAACCGTGGGCGTTTGACTTACCAATTACGTGCGGCCAGACGTCCCCTTTTTTTATTTGCTTGGAGGTGCCGTGCGGGGTAGCTATTTGAGTACGAGAGGCGTGGAATCAGACCCCTGCGCGTGCTCATCGGGAGGAGAGCCCTTTGAACGCTACCCGCCGCGCACCTCCCTCCCAACGTCTCCATTAATGGTGCCCGAGCACCTGTTCTACGGCGTGGCTATATGTCTCATTGGACTGAGATTTAAGAGAGAAAATGAAAATCTGAAAAGAAAGTTTTGCACGGATCTTGATGTAAGATCCAACAGACCTATATAGCATCGACTGCGACTTATAGCAAGCATGATGAATATAAGGACGATGACAGTGGATAATAATAGTCTTACATATTTAGAAACATAATAAAAAGCCACATGCGGCAACGCCCGAAATACACAAGGGCAAAAGAAGAAGGAAGGCAACGATCAGGCTCGTTCATCTCTACTTTCTTGATGCGTTGCTGCAGGCCGCGGGAACTAGTCTTCACGGTGAGCGGTGACGAGCTCTTTCTTGTCCTCAAGATGCTGCTTGAGAGCATCCACGAATTCCTCCACCAGCCTTCTACGCTCGATGCGCAACATGGCATTCTCGTCCATAAGTTTCTCGACGATGACGCCGGTCCTCTTCAACAAGGCAGTGGTTTGCTCCTGCTGCTCCGCACTTTCGATGATCTTCGCCCTCAGCAGGTCGCGCTCGGCCCGGAGCTTCGCATTGCTCTCATTTAGTTGCCGGATGACGTCGGTAGACTGTTCAAACGAGGATTTCGGGTCATACTGCAACCTCGCCCACCTGGAGATCTGATCCATCTACCTAAGGACGAGGGCACGCATGCGCATGTAAGAGTCCTCGCCTGCCTCCGAGACATTTTCCCAGGCTGCCGCGGCGCGGGAGGACATCTCTGCTGCATTCGCGGTGCGGCGGGACATCTCTTCTGCTTCCACGGCGCGACCAGACCAGTTTGCTGCATCGACGGCGCGGCGGGACCTCTGTGCTGCTTTGGCGGAGCGGCGGGACCTCTCTGCTGCTACGGCCGTGCGGCGGGACATGTTGCTGCTTTCGCGGCGAGGCGGGACATCTCTTGTGCTTCTGCTTCCAGGCTCTCCTCTCCCTGGTGGCAATCTCTCGACCCAGAACTCACGCTGGCCATGGCGGACACAAGGGAACGATGATGAATGACTTGTTTGTTTTTGACTTTTTGTGGATGAGGAGTTGAGGAGGAATGTGCAGTCATCTTGGAGTAGTAGTATTTATAACCGCATAGTAATACACTCGTAAGTGGGAAACCGTTTAGGTTTTGATCGGTGTGAACAGGTTTGCAATTTGGAATGTGACGGGACGGGGCCTCCCTGTTCTTCTAAAAAAAATTGTGACGGGACGCATGCTCAAAATTTACTGACGGTTATAAGTGCAGCACTATTCCCGGAAGGCGTAACGTGGGCACGTACGCCTTCTCGGCCGCGCACGTGGCGTTTGCACCATAGGGTGCACCGTAATAGGCAATGTCAATACACGTCTTGTTCCAACAACCGTGCGCACTCGTTATTACCATCGCGCACGCTTCGTTTAATTAGAATGGGTGTGCCCGTCTAGCACACACACATTGATCTATCTAACTGTTTCAGTTTGTTGTGGCTAATCGCAAACAGTTCATCCATGTGAAGTGTATGCCATCAATCGCAGACACTTTGATCTGGCTTACCCGTTTCTGTTCTGTTGCCTAATCGCAAACAGTTAATCCTTCTGAAGCGTATGCCTTCAATCACACACACCTTGATCTGGCTGACCGTTTCTTTTGTGTTGCCTAATCACAGACAGTTCATCCGAGTGAACCGTATGCTGTATATCGCACACACCTCCATTTGGCTGCCCGTTTCTTTTGTGTTGCCTAATCACAAACAGTTCATCCGAGTGAATCGTATGCTCTATATCACACACGCCTTCATTAGGCTGCCCGTTTCTTTTGTTCCGCCTCATCGCAAATAGTTCATTGGACTGAACCGTATGCCCTGGATCGCACATGCAACTAAAATCTGAGCCGTGTGTGATGGCTCCGCCATCGAAAACGTTTTGCACCTTTTTTGATGGTTCTTTTACACCACTGTTTGCGATTATTGCATCGCACACAGTTTCGTCGAAGGGTCTCTGATCGTAGTGCCACGTTAGCAGCATCCTGCAGTAGTGTTGTAAAATAAGCATGGTAAAGGCTATACTTGACCTCTTTATTGAACTAAAAGATGGAAGGCATTATTCTAAATAACATCAAGCAAACCCAACTGAAATAAAATGACGCTCCAAGCAAAACACATATCATGTGATGAATAAAAATATAGCTCCAAGTGAGGTTACCGATAATATTAAAGACGAAAGAGGGGATGCCATCCGGGGCATCCCCAATCTTAGTTGCTTGGGTATTCCTTGAATATTATCTTGGGGTGACTTGGGCATCCCCGAGCTTAGGGTCTTGACACTCCTTATTCTCCTCATATTGATGTCTCACCCAAAACTTGAAAACTTCATTCACACAAAACTTAACGGAACTTCGTGAGATAGGTTAGGATAGTAAAACAAATCATTCACTTGGGTACTGTCAAAGGCATAATTGTTTCATAATAGCTATTGTACTCTATACTTTCCACAATTTATATTAAGCAATACAAGCAATAGAAACCATAAAACAAGCAAACTATGCATTGAAAACAGACTCTGTCAAAAACAGAACAGTCCGTAGTAATCTGAACATTGACCATACTTCTGCTACTCAAAAAATTCTTAAAAATTAGGAAAACATAGAGAATTTGTATTTCAATAATGTGTAAGAAAATTCAGATCAAAAGCATGTTTTTGTGAACTTACAAAATTCCAGAACTGGGAGCAAAAGTTTCTGTTTTTTCACAGAATCAAGTCAACTATCATCCATACTATCCCAAAGGCTTTACTTGGTAATTTATTGAAAAAAAGCTATAAATCATGATTAATACAATAGCCTAATCATGTGAACACACAAAAATAGTAGGGGTAAATGTTGGGTTGTCTCCCAACAAGCGCTTTTCTTTAATGCCTTTCTAGCTAGGCATGATGATTTCAATGATGCTCACATAAAAGATAAGAATTGAAACACAAAGAGAGCATCCTGAAGCATATGACTAGCACATTTAAGTCTAACCCACTTACTATGCATAGGGATTTTGTGAGCAAACAATTTATGGAAACAAGAATCAACTAGCATAGAAGGTAAAACAAGCATGACTTAAAAACTTTCAACACATAGAGAGGAAACTTGATATTATTGCAATATGTAAAAGCATACGTTCCTCTCTCATAATAATTTTCAGTAGCATCATTAATGAATTCAACAATATAACTGTCACATAAAGTATTCTTTTCACGATCCACATGCATAGAAAATTTGTTACTCTCCACATAAGCAAATTTATTCTCATGAATAGTAGTGGGAGCAAACTCAACAAAATAAATACCATGTGATACTTGATTGGCATAATCCAATTGAAAATTAAAGTCATGATGACAAGATTCATGGTTATCATTACTCTTTATAGCATACATGTCATCACCATAATCATCATAGATTTCAAGTTTGTTGTCATAATCAATTGAGACCTTTTCCAAAATAGTGGATTCATCACTAAATAAAGTCATGACCTCTCCAAATCCACCTTCATAATTATAAGAATCAACACCCTCGAAAATAGTGGGATCAATACTACCTAGAGTTGACACTCTTCCAACCCCACTTTCATCAATATAATCATCATAAATAGGAGGCATGCTTTCATCATAATCAATTTTCTCATCAAAACTTGAGGGACTAAAAATATCATGTTCATCTAACATAGCATCCCCAAGCTTGTAGCTTTGCATATCATTAGCATCATGGATATTCAAAGCATTCATACCAACAACATTGCAATCATGTTTATCATTCAAAGATTTAGTGCCAAACATTTTATTGACTTCTTCTTCTAACACTTGGTACAATTTCCGATACATCATTTTCGAGAAAGACATTATAAAGATGAATTATATGTGGCAACCTCAATTCCGTTTTCTTATACTTTTATTTTATAAACCAAACTAGTGATAAACAAGAAACTAAAAGGTTCAATTGCTAGATCTAAAGATATACCTTCGAGCACTCACCTCCCCGGGAACGGCGCCCTAAAAGAGCTTGATGTCTACTACACAACCTTTCTACTTGTAGACTCGTGTTGGGCCTCCAAGCGCAGAGTTTTGTAGGACAATAGCAATTTTCCCTCAAGTGGATGACCTAAGGTTTATCAATCCGTGGGAGGCGTAGGATGAAGATGGTATCTCTCAAAGAACCCTCCAACCAAATAACAAAGAGTCTCTTGTGTCCCCAACACACTCAATACAATGGTAAATTGTACTGGTGCACTAGTTCGACGAAGAGATGGTGATACAAGTGTAATATGAATAGTAGATATAGGTTTTTGTAATCTAAAAATATAAAAACATCAAGGTAACTAGTAACAAAGTGAGCAAAAACGATATTGCAATGCTTGAAAACAAGGCCTATGGTTCATACTTTCACTAGTGCAAAGTCTCTCAACAATGAAATAATAATTGGATCATATAACACTCCCTCAACGTGCAACAAAGAGTCACTCCAAAGTTTCTATCGGAGAACGTAGGAAGAAAATGTGCATCAACCCCTATGCATAGATTACCCCAATGTCACCTCGGGAATCTGCGAGTTGAGTGCCAAAACATACATCAAGTGAATCAATAGAACATCCCATTGTCACAACAGATATCCCATTGCAAGACATACATCAAGTGTTCTCAAATCCAATACTCGATCCAACATAAGAAAACCTCAAAGAGCAAGACTCAATTCATCACAAGAAGGTGGAGAGGGAAGAACACCATAAGATCCAAATGAATTAACAAAGCTAGTGGCACATCAAGATCGTGCCAAATCCAGAACACAAGAGAGAGAGAGGGAGAGAGATCGAACACATAGCTACTGGTACATACCCTCAGCCCCGAGGGTGAACTACTCCCCCCTTGTCATGGTGGCCGCATGGATGATGAAGATGGCCTCTGGTGATGATTTCCCCCTCCGGCAAGGTGCCGGAATGGGTCCCGATTGGTTTTTCGTGGCTACAGAGGCTTGCGGCGACGGAACTTCCGATCTAGGGTTCTTTTCGGGGTTTTGGTATTTATAGGAATTTTTGGCATCGGTCTCATGTCAAGGGTGTCCACGAGGTAGCGACAAGCCGCCTCCATGCGCCTTGGGGGGTGGGCGCGCCCCCTGGCTTGTGGCTTCCTTGTGAAGCTTCTGGTCCTTCCTCGATTCTTGGGGTCTCTTTTGGTCCACAAAAAATCACCGTAAATTTTCAGCCCATTTCTGGAACTTCTATTTCTGCACAAAAAACGACATCACGATAGTTCTTCTAAAAACAGCATCAGTCCAGGTTAGTTCTAATCAAATCATACCAAAACCATATAAAATTGTTGTAAATATGGCATGAATACTTCATAAATTGTAGATACGCTGGAGACGTATCAAGCCAGGACAAACTTCTGGTGTCGCTGCTACTTTTGTTGATGCTTTTGTAGCTCCTGTTGCTACTGCAGAGGAGGAGGACTATTATGAGGATGAGGTTGATCAAGATCAGAACTACGTGCAACCACTAGCACCACCACCACCACCAAGTCGTCCTCATGCATATCATCGCAACGGTAGGGCTGCAGCACCCCCTCAGGTACGAGATCAGGACCACATCCCTAAACTAAAGTTGAATATCTCGCCAACAAGGGTAGATACATTCCTGATATTTATCTTACTTGGGAGTTAGAAACCGAACAACACTTTATATGCTTACAATATCCTGAGGATAGACGTTTTGCTGCTGCTGTTTGTGCATTCACTAGTTTTGCATGTGTTTGGTGGTCTGAACATTGTAGATTATATCCTATTCCTACTACTTGGGATGCTTTAAAAATTACTATGCGTACTCATTGGGTTCCACCATATTATCAATGTGAATTACTCCAAAAATTGCAGCACTTAAAACAAGAAAAAAATTCTGTAGAGGAATATTATCAGGAATTACAAACTGACATGATTAGATGTGGTATTGTTGAGGATAATGAAGCTATGCTTGCACGTTTTATGGGTGGATTAAATAGAGAGATTCAAACCATTCTAGAGTATAAGGAGTATAATAATATCACTTGTTTATTCCATCTGGCCTGCAAAGCTAAACGTGAAGTGCAGGATCGACAGGCATTGGCGCAAACTAATTTTTCTCCAGGTTGGTCTTCATCATGTACGCCACGTACATCATCTACTTCCATACATCCTACTGCAGGACTTCGGTCGCCAATTCCAACCGAGATACAACAAAACATGCACCACCACCTCCATCTGCTAGGAGCACACCTTCTGGTCCCGCACAGAGCTCTTTTTCATCCATGGCATCAACAGGGCAAACACATGAGGTTATATGCCGTCATTGCAAGGGTGGAGGTCACTATGCGAGCAAATGTCCATCTCCGTGTGTGATGATTGTTACTAAGGATGGTGGGTATGAGTCCGCTCACTACTGCAGGTTGCTGCTAACGCGACACTACAATCAGAGACCCTTCGACGAAACTGTGTGCGATGCATTAATCGCAAACGGTGGTGTAAAAAACCTGTCAAAAAAGGTGCAAAACATTTGCGATGGAGGATGCATCAAACACAGTTCAGATTTTAGTTGTGTGTGCGATGCTGGGCATACGGTTCAATTCAATTAACTATTTGCGATGTGGCAGAACAAAAGAAACGGGCAGCCAGATGAAGGTGTGTGCGATATACAGCTTACGATTCACTCAGATGAACTGTTTGAGATTAGGCAACACACAAAAAACGGTCAGCCAGATCAAGGTGTGTGCGATATACAGCATGCGGTTCACTCATATGAACTGTTTGCGTTGAGACAAGAGAACAGAAATGGTTCAATATATCAAGATGTGTGTGATACATGGCAAACATGTCTGTAATCAGAAACGTGTGCGAAGACCGATAACAACACAGACGATTACTGCTAACAAGCCGTGTGTGTTGTGAGCAAACGATTGCTGGTATACAATTGTGGGTGATTGATGAAAACATCACCGACAGGTTCCATTGTTTAGTCCGTGTGCGATGTGATTTTCTTTAGCCGTGCAACATCTACACTCTGTCTATAGAGCATCAACATATATACTTAAAAAGACAGCATTGCATAACCAAATTAAGCATACAATTACACAAGTGACTACACACATAACATTTCCACACACCAAAGTAAGCAATTACATGCATACTAAAGTAGGAGAAACGAGGATCTAATCATCTACTTATTGTTGCGACGACACTTGCCATTGCTCTGCTTCCGGCTGGATCCCTGGCCGTTTTGGGGAAGGAGGCACTTCCTCATGTCAACGATCCTCCTGTACATGTCGTAGCTCGTGTACGCCTCCTTGGCCACATACAAGACGTGAGCTTTGTCGAGTTTCTCCATCCAGGCCGAGTGCCAGGCACGCTTGTCCTTGTTGCACGAATCCTTCATGTCTCTGTAGTAGGGGTCGATGATGGCCTCGGCGAGGTGAACCAGTGAGTCCTTCTCATGCTCCTTGCTGCCCCAGATCTTGTATTGGCACTGGATGTCGACAAGATTCTGGCAGGCGATGGCCGAATTCTTGAGCGCCTTTACATCGTTGGTGATGTCCACCGTAGCGAACATGTAGTGGGGGCTATTGACAAACCTGGCGAAATGCTCGCAAGGCCTTGTGGCCAGGCAGTAGTGGTAGACGAGGACGTGGTGGCGCACGCACATCTGGGCGACGGCGACCTTGGGACGAGACCCGGCACGAGCGTGGGTGTACTCGAGGTCGAACCCGACCACCTTGTACTTCTCCTCGGCAAGCAACAGCTCCATGATGTGGATGGAGTGCTCCACCCAGACCAGGTCATTCGTGTACACCACCGAGAGGTCCATGAACCTTCTGTGGGTGTCCACCACGACAAGCATGGTGAACTGCTGCTCGTCATCGGCAGCCGCTCGGAGCGCCATTGGAGCCGCGTAGGATACCATCTAAGAACTTCTCGTGGTGGGTGTGCTTCTTGCAATGCACGGGGCGCGATCGAAAGGTTGAAGCGACACAAAGGTTAAATGGCCGCTGTAATAAATGGGGGGCGTCCGGCCTGTAATCGTCACGTCTTGTCACAACGTTCATAGCGGAGGATTCCAGTGCGCGCTTGACAACACCGCACCGCACGCGTGGGCTCGAAGAGGCGCCAAATGTACCATCGGTGAGCCTGTTCCCGGGCTACCGTGCTATTTACCACGCAAGCTTCCCGCCCGACTAGTTTGGCCACGCGTCGGCTAGAAGAGGGACAAATCATGGGCGTTTATTGGCAAAAAGCTTTGTAAAAATGAAGTGTGTGGAATGACTTCGGTCATAAGTTTACCCATGGGTGATGAGGTCAAAGTTACACAGAAGGGTGATGATGGACACTCGAGTGCGATAATTAATTTTGCGCTCTACAGTACACACGGTGGAAGAATCCAACTGTGTGCAATAATGTCGAAGATGGCAGTCGAGTTAGCTATGCCGACGTCTGCTATGAGATCGACAAGGTAAACAGATTCGAGAATGGTTAATAAAATCTAAGACCATTGCATATTAAGGTCAAAATAGTGCTAGCAATATACGAGTCTCATACGATGCCATTTCAACGATTGTACCAAAAAAGCTCAAAATATTACAAGGTTCAAATTCCAGAGTTATATGGCTCAAATTCAAAGATTACAAGGTTCAAACTGATATTAGAAATGAAATTCAGCTCATCAGCTGCAAACGCTCGTGCTGATCTGCTGAACATGGATATCAGAGAGGTTCAAACTAATATCACCGCTTTTAAGTCTGGTTTTGAAACCTCACAATTTTTGCGAAGGGGTATGCCACTGAGAAGTCATGTATGGGGTTGATAGGATGACTTCCGATTACTCTGTCATCTGAAGTTCCAAAATGAAATTCAGCATTTTTGGAGCCTATTCCATTCTGCCGCAGGCACCGGCGCTGATCAACAAACCATTCATTTTTGCGAAATAAATGTAGGGCAAACCTCATTTCCTTCAGCACCCTTGCTCTAAGAACAAAGAACCTGGCGAATATAATCTCCAGTAAGGTCCCTCGGTAGGAGTTCAAAGTAATTTCTGAGAGATGCAGATCTAGGCATTCGACGTGATTGTTATATTGTATCACATTATCCACCACTGGGCCTAATCTTATCTGCAAAAGAAGAAAACGTGTTAGTGCCTACATGCAATTTTGAACATTACTACAGGCCTATTTGGTTTGTAGGATTTGTAAAATGCACTAACATGCCATCTTTGATCTGACATGATTAACATGGGCATTTGATTACATTCTAGAAAAATGTAGCCTTCTTCACAAGAGGTTGGAGTGGATGAAAAGTTCCTTAAGAAAACTAGTACAGATGAATCCAAAGGAGAAATGCTTATTGATTGTAACCATATGGATCAAGCAACCAATATGCGGGGGGGGGGGCATGTATGTACTGAAATCCTCCAAAAGAACCTTCATAAATCGTATTACATTGTCATTGTAACCTTGGAAAAAGGTGTAACACAAATTGAACCCCCTTATGGTTAACATTTAACAGGAAAGGAACATCACCTTGATATATAGCTTCTCTAGGCATGGAAAGCATCTCAGGAAACTGACAACTTGCTCCAGCTTGGGGCCGATAGATTCTAGTGCCAAGACCTTCACTGTGCGCAGTTTCGGGGTCAAGCTTGTCGGAATCATTTCCTAAATGACAGACGAACAAACATCTTCAAAATTAGAAATAATGTTAATTTGTAGAAGGAGAGGTAGAAGGTGGCTGTTGTACCTGAACGGGTGTGGATCCAATAACAAGTTCGGAGTATTTGTGAGATGAGAAGTCCACCACTTTCAATTCCGGCGCAGAAATAAGATTGATTCTTGTCGGATCTTCTTGATCAACTACAAGTAATCTCTCAAGTGCAGGTGTGTCCTCAGTGACCATACTGTGGTACACATCTTGTGATGTCTTCCCGCCGCACCAGCAACACACATAAATAGTCCGAAGAGTCATGGAGGTGATGTGGAAGGTACTCAACCCATTGATTGCCTGAAGACAAAGGTACTCGAGTGCAGTACAGCCACGGAGCAGGCGCTCCTTGTCACCGTTTGAAAGGCAGACGGCGACGAGCTCGAGGTGCTTCAGTCATGGTAGAATAAGAGCGGGCGCGTCATTAGGGGGGGGAATGGCAGTTCCTGAACTTGGTGACGCGCAGCATGGGCGCGAGGCGGAGTGCGGATGTTGGCAGCGACCGCATATGCCCATCATCAAAAGTGAGCTCCTCGAGCTGATCTAGTGCGGGGGATCGGAACCAGTCGTCAATCTTGGCTCGGTCCTTGCCGTTGGAACGGAACTTGCCCATTCTAATGCCTCTGGTTGGGCCAAGGTGACTACCGAGGATCTTGGAGAACGCATCCAAGCTTTTGCGATAGCCATGGCAGAGCTCGTGTGTGTCGATGAGGTCGAGAGGGCTGGAGTTCCATAGGGGGCGCCACCGCCGGGAAAGGACGGTTGTCCGCGCCCCATATTTGATTGGGAGGAGGGAGATGATGACTGTCAACATATCATCCGGGAGGCTGCTGATGAAGTCTAGGTCTACTTGAGTCGCTTGCAGTTCTAGCTCCCCCCGCCTCTGCTTGTTGGCAGCCCCGTTCTCCACCTCCGGAGTCTCCTTGTCAGCGGTGCTTTCTGATAGAAATGGGAGTACAGGGAATATTTAGTTAAAACAGGGCAATAGAAAAGTGTATTGGTAACTAGAAGTTATTTGGTAGGAATATAGTAAGAAAAGGGAATAACAATTGGTTGCTTAAATACCACACAATTCATTTGACATTGCTGGGTAAGTCAACATGCAGATAGTTGAAAAGAAAACTTACTTCGAATAAAGTCTGGACGGATGATTTTGTCGGGGAAGTTAGCATATATCTCATGACCAGGCCCTTTTATGTGCAGTGCAATTTTAGTGCCAACTTTTAGTACATAAAACTTAAATTTCTTTCCAAAAGCCAGTGCCAAAATAGGAGTCACCACATTCATCAATTCTTACAGTAGCAATGATCGTAACTCCGTGGTTTGTGTGCAGTATGACATCCGTGGAGCCTTGATCTATGTAAAGGAAAAATGTGCACTACATAATCTGTTGCATAGCAAGGGATGTGCTGCAGAAAATGGTAGGATTGTTAAAGAAAATATGGTAACATGCAAATATGGGCCCAAATTGAAAGAACTGTACATCAGTTGAAATCGAAGGACAAAAATCTATAATTAATCAGATAGGGTAAACATGATGTCATGGAAATATGAGAGTAATCGAAAGAACAATACATCATTAATTTGCCTAATATAGAAAGAAGAGGAAAAAAATCCCGTTTGACGTATATGGTGCATGTGGCAACTTTTATCCAAATGTAGCAATATTTAGAATATGTTCAGGAAAGTAGGCCATGCCAACCGATTTAGGGTGAGATTGAACATACCGCGCGCGTCCTCAAGTTATCTGGTACGGTGAGATGGAATCTCTGGCGGAAGTCGCAAGGTCCTGAAGTGTCGGCGCACTGTACATTCTATGAAGGAAAGAAAACCCTCAAATCAGCTCGAATAAAAATGAATTCACGGAGATTTCCGCCGGGTGATTAAAGAAGGCAGATGAACTGGGATAAGAGATGAGATAATATCTCATTAAATTAGTACCTTGTCGTCCATGAGATAGAACCCTCAGTATAGCATATTCCCCAACCGAGCGGAGCTGGGTTGACCGCGAGCAGCATCGAGAAAGTTGATGGTGATATGCGGCGGCAAGCGGAAGTGGCAAAATGCGGGGGGAATTGCCGGCAGCCTGGCGGCGGTGGCATGCGTCGAGCTAAGTGTTTACCGCCGCGATAGGCGCTGCCATGGCATAGACGCAGAGGAGCTTGTGCAAGTGTGAATGGGGACCGTACCGGAGGGGGTGGCGGGCGGGGTGAGGGTTTTTGTGACGTGGGGATGGTGAGGGTTTTCTTTTTTGAATTGGGTGGTGAGGGTTTTCTGTCCCACAAAGAATTTTGGGGGCCACGGTTTGCTAGAGCGAACCGTTTGTGATTGACACAACAGGGAAAATGAAAGTCATTGCACATGGTTCCAATTTTGGGAACCGTGTGTGATTGACGTACTACCTCCGTCCTGGTTTATTGGTCCTCCTTTGTAATTTTTACCAAAGTTTGACCAAATATTTAACATACTCACACATAGATAATAAGCATACACGTACATAAACATAGTTCAACCGTCATTAAGCATACTCAAGCGTACATAGTTCGATCCATCCCACATCTCATCTCACATGTCGGCACGATCCTGAAGCTTCTCCAGGTACTCGGCGTACGCGCCGTGCGCCACCCTGCGAGAATACTTCTTCTTGAAGGAGCCAAAGACCCGTCCTCTTGCATGCGCCAGAACACTTAGATACGCGTCATGAAGCTTGTGGTTGCAAAATGGGCATCGATAGCCGCCATTCCAGGTCCTAATACGCCTGTTATGCATTCCCGCATAAAGCTCCCTCAGGATTTGCCTCTTGTACCTCCTCTGGCCATCTTCATCCTCGCTGTCCACATCGTCAGACAGCACCTATACAAATAGTAAAACAAATTTTGCATAAAATCAATGATACATGCCGTGAAGTAGGATTAGGAATTTATGGCTATTTATTTATACATATCCAGAGATTATGGTTCGATTTTTAAGCACAGTCGTCTATGTACAGACCAATCTTGAAGAAAATAATGGCACAAACATATGTAGGTCATTCAAAATCAATTGTCAAGTCCTGTCTAGGAATTATTAGCACGAACACTAACCCTAGTTGGATTACTAGCAGAAATCATTTGCACAGATGAAAAAACCAATCACTTATCACTTGTACCATTCAAACAATCAATACACTACACGGATCTAACGAAACTTACTCAGATTTCATGGATTGGGAGAACATAATGATGTCTACTATGCAACCTTCTTCTTGTAGACGTTGTTGGGCCTCCAAGTGCAGAGATTTGTAGGACAGTAGCAAATTTCCCTCAAGTGGATGACCTAAGGTTTATCAATCCGTGGGAGGTGTAGGATGAAGATGGTCTCTCTCAAGCAACCCTGCAACCAAATAACAAAGAGTCTCTTGTGTCCCCAACACACCCAATACAATGGTAAATTGTATAGGTGCACTAGTTCGGCGAAGAGATGGTGATACGAGTGCAATATGGATGGTAGATATAGGTTTTTGTAATCTGAAAGTATAAAAACAGCAAGGTAACTAATAATAAAAGTGAGCGTAAACGGTATTGCAATGCTAGGAAACAAGGCATAGGGTTCATACTTTCACTAGTGCAAGTTCTCTCAACAATAATAACATAATTAGATCATATAACTATCCCTCAACATGCAACAAAGAGTCATTCCAAAGTCACTAATAGCAGAGAACAAATGAAGAGATTATGGTAGGGCACGAAGCCACCTCCAAGTTATCCTTTCTGATCGATCTATTCAAGAGTCCATAGTAAAATAACATGAAGCTATTCTTTCCGTTCGATCTATCATAGAGTTCGTACTAGAATAACACCTTAAGATACAAATCAACCAAAACCCTAATGTCACCTCAAGTATCCGTGGGTATGATTATACGATATGCATCACACAATCTCAGATTCATCTATTCAAACCAACACAAAGTACTTCAAAGAGTGCCCCAAAGTTTCTACCGGAGAGTCAAGACGAAAACGTGTGCCAACCCCTATGCATAGGTTCATGGGCGGAACCCGCAAGTTGATCACCAAAACATACATCAAGTGGATCACGTGATATCCCATTGTCACCACAGATAAGCACGGCAAGACATACATCAAGTGTTCTCAAATCCTTAAAGACTCAATCCGATAAGATTACTTCAAAGGGAAAACTCAATCCATTACAAGAGAGTAGAGGGGGAGAAACATCATAAGATCCAACTATAATAGCAAAGCTCGCGATACATCAAGATCGTACCACCTCAAGAACACGAGAGAGAGAGAGAGAGATCAAACACATAGCTACTAGTACATAACCTCAGCCCCGAGGGTGAACTACTCCCTCCTCGTCATGGAGATCGCCGGGATGATGAAGATGGCCACCGGTGAGGGATCCCCCCTCTGGCAGGGTGCCGGAACAGGGTCCCGATTGGTTTTTGGTGGCTACAGAGGCTTGCTGCGGCGGAACTCTCGATCTATTGTGCTCCCCGATGTTTTTAGGGTATATGGATATATATAGGCGAAAGAAGTCAGTCAGGGGAGCCACGAGGGGCCCACGAGGGTGGAGGGCGCGCCCAGGGGGGTGGGCATGCCCCCTGCCTCGTGCCTTCCTCGTTGCTTCCCTTACGTACACTCCAAGTCTTCTGGATTGCTTCCGTTCCAAAAATAACTCTCCCGAAGGTTTCATTCCGTTTGGACTCCATTATTCCTTTTCTGCGAAACACTGAAACAAGGGAAAAAACAGGAACTGGCACTGGGCTCTGGGTTAATAGGTTAGTCCCAAAAATAATATAAAAGTGTAAAATAAAGCCCATAAACATCCAAAACAGATAATATAATAGCATGGAACAATAAAAAATTATAGATACGTTGGAGACGTATCAGCATCCCCAAGCTTAATTCCTGCTCGTCCTCGAGTAGGTAAATGATAAAAACAATTTTTTTGATGTGGAATGCTACCTAACATATTTATCCATGTAATTCTCTTTATTGTGGCAAGAATATTCAGATCCACAAGATTCAAGATAAAAGTTTAATATTGACATGAGAACAATAATACTTCAAGCATACTAACAAAGAAATCATGTCTTCTCAAAATAACATGGAGCAAGCTATCCCTACAAAATCATATAGTCTGGCTATGCTCTATCTTCACCACACAAAGTACTAAAACATCCCTCCTTTGGTAACATATGTTCACCGCAGGATAATTAATTTAACATGCATCGTAGTTGCGGTGGATTCACGGTGTGTGTGTGGGTGTGTGCGTCTGGGGGTGGCGGGTGGCTCGCAGTACACTACGAGTTGTGAGCCACCGTGTGGGTTGGCCGTTTTGTTAGGCAGGCCGGTGCCACATCAGAGTCGTGAAATCGTTATTTAAAACATTACACAACCCTTTCATACATACATGTTTTGGACACATGTAGTTGATGGTTGTCCTACACGACACGTGGTACTCGCGTGTGATGCTTTCTGTGGACCCACAAGGTCATCGTCCATCACTTTCATGAACAGCCGACAGTGAGGTTAATTTGACCAGCAAGGTAGAATCTTTTTTGTCTGTGTTATGGTGGTATATAGTAAGCGTCGAAGAGGTGGGAGGGGACTAGCATATATACTATACGTACGCGTCCATGAACAAGTACACCTCACTCGGTGCTGGGACTTTTTGGTTTCCAAGGCACGTACCACATCAAAATTGTGAAATTGGCTATTCAAACATCACACAACACCTTTTTGGGTCACATGCATGCACGCGGTGGTTATCCTAGCTAGGACACTCACGTGTGATGCTTCCATCTATGGGCCCACGAGGCCATCGTTGATGCATGCATGCGTCACTTTGACCTACATCGGGAGAGGGTAATTAATTTCACCATCGATGAGGATTCTTTTGGGTTGTACATATTACGACAGGAGCAAATAGTATGCGGTGAACAGGGGGGAAGGGGACCATCATATGTAGTACACTTCATGAACCTCGCTCTGTGTGGGTGCATGGTTTACTGTTTTTGAGGCATGTGGCACATCAAAGTTGTGCATTTTGGGTATTCAACATATATATGTTTGGCCCACTTGCAAAGCAGTGGTGGTTGTCCTCTCGCACCCACTTAGGCGGTTATCAGCGATATCGATGCTTTCCATCTATGGGCCCGCTTGGTCCATCACTATTTTTTGCCTGACAACAAGAGAGGTTAATTTGACTTAGGAGGGGATTATTATTTTTGCTTGTAATATGGTATATATATAGGTCATGCTCTGGGATGACATGCATGATACTGTTTGAGCACACACACATGCATGTGTACGCATGAATCCCTCCCATCGAGTCAAAGTGGCTAGTACAACGACACGTCATGAACCGGTCTCGCTCTGTGTGGGGAGCTAGTGTATGATTTTTGACGCACGCGCCACATCAATGTTGTGAAATGGTATTCAAACATGCATGCACGCATCACCTCCATACATATGCATGTAGTGGTTGCCTTCGAACGGTACACTCCCTCGCGTGGTTATCGGCGACAAGCCTATATATTCGTGGGCCCGCATGGACATCCATGATCACCTTTACCAACAACAAGATAGGTTACCATGGCGGATTCTTCATTTGGTTCGTGTTATCATAGTATAGGTCATGGTGAGATTCAGACCTTAAGTTTTTGCGCATATACTATGCACGCACGCATGCATGAATCTCCGTCGTTGGCTTGAAGTGTGGTGTAACATACATATGCATCGTCAACCTAACCCTCACTCAGTGTGGGGATTTCTAGTTCGAAATCACGGTGCCACATCAAAGTTGTTCCATTGTTACTCAAAAACACACCTCTCCATACATATGTTTGGGCCACACGCATGCAGTGGTTGTCTTCGGAGACTAGCTACTTGCGTGATTATTCGCGAGCTAGCCCATCTCCGTGGTCGCATGGACGGCCATCACTTTGGCCAACAACAAGAGAGAGGTTGTACGACCAAGGTGGATTATTCTTGGTCTGTTTTACGATCCATCTTGGTGAGATATGCCCCTCTGGCCCG